>NW_027614828.1:87657-127127 GCF_965212315.1 Lampetra planeri | reverse complement strand
CAAACTCCAAATACACAGCAGCAGGGATCGTCAGGATTGGGATCGAACCCACGTCCTCCTGCATACGAGGCGAGGTAGTCAACATCTCCTAGCCGCCGTGATGATGATGAGAGAGAGACACGCAGACTCCAAATACACAGCAGCAGCAGGCGTCGTCAGGGTCGGGACTTGATACACCAGGCGAGGTCGTTAACATCCCCTAGCCAACGTGATGCTTGTGTGCCACGCGTGTCACACAAGCGTGACACACGCGTGGCCCGCTCATGGATATTTTAAAGCTCATATTTAATTCACGGAAAGCCCATGGTGACGCATTCATAAGGACGCTTTCATATTTCACGTTTTAAAAATGCATCGCCTCTCCGCCCCCCCACCTCTCTCCCCCCCACCTCTCTCCCCCCACTCCCCTCCCCTCTCTCCCCCCCACATCTCTCCCCCCCTCTCTCCCCCCCACCCCCCCTCCCCCCCTCTCTCCCTCTCTCCCCCCCCTCTCTCCCCCCCCCTCTCTCCCCCCCCTCTCTCCCCCCCCTCTCTCCCCCCCCCCTCTCTCCCCCCCCTCTCCCCCCCCTCTCTCCCCCCCCTCTCTCCCCTCCCCTCTCTCCCCCCCACCTCTCTCCCCCCACTCCCCTCCCCTCTCTCCCCCCCCACCTCTCTCCCCCCACTCCCCTCCCCTCTCTCCCCCCCACCTCTCTCCCCCCCACTTCTCTCCCCCCACTCCCCTCCCCTCTCTCCCCCCCACCTCTCTCTCCCCCCTCTCTCCCCCCTCCCCCCCTCTCTCCCCCCCCCTCTCTCCCCCCCCCTCTCTCCCCCCCCCCTCTCTCCCCCCCCTCTCTCCCCCCCCCCCCTCTCTCCCCCCCCCTCTCCCCCCCCTCTCTCCCCCCCCTCTCTCCCCCCCCCTCTCTCCCCTCCCCTCTCTCCCCCCCACCTCTCTCCCCCCCACTCCCCTCCCCTCTCTCCCCCCCACCTCTCTCCCCCCACTCTCCTCCCCTCTCTCCCCCCCACCTCTCTCCCCCCACTCCCCTCCCCTCTCTCCCCCCCACCTCTCTCCCCCCCACTTCTCTCCCCCCACTCCCCTCCCCTCTCTCCCCCCCACCTCTCTCCCCCCCTCTCTCCCCCCCACCCCCCCCCCTCCCCCCCTCTCTCCCCCCCCCTCTCTCCCACAGGCTCCTTCTTCTTGCAGCACAATCAAACGCGGTGACGTCATCACTTCTAAGAATTCCGATTTCGAACAAAAAAATTCTTCCCAAAGAGCGCGAAAGAGAGAGAGTCAAATGACACTGGTCAACAACAAAACAACATTTCTTTCTGGCCTGGACTTTTGCAGCTGTTTTAGACTCATTTCAGGGTGCCGATTCCAAATCTGATCTCAGATTTGCTCTATCACATCGAATTTTTATGCTATCGGCATCCCCCATTTTCATTTATTTTACCCGAAATTAACTGTCACTTATGATTGCAAGTTGTTGCGAGTCAGTGACTGCTTTAGTGTTAAAATATGGTGCTGTATTTTTAGGATGGTGTGTTTATAATATAATTTTATGTAGATATCCACATTTATTTAATATTTTTCTTCTGCAGTTTTTATTGAAAATGCAATATTTGATATCTCAAAAACCTGATGGGATAGACAAAAACTGATGCCAGATTTGGAATCAGCACCCAAAAATTACCTTAAACTCGTTGGAATTCCTTATGCCAGAAAAAGTGTGACCAGTGTAATACGGGTTAAAGTATTGACACTGTAATGCTGGCACGCCTCGCTCGTTCACTCACTCACCCGTACCCCACCCTTTCCCACTGGCGAACCGAACCGTGCCAGGGCTGGCCCCCTGGCACGACATCATACACGGGTGGTGGTTGCTTTGTTTTTTTTCCACTGCGGCCGTTTGCCGAACCGAGCTGGAACTCGTCCATCCGGCGCCGCCCACTCGCGTCTCCGCTCGTCCACCGCGCGTGGTGATGTCGGCACGGCTCGGCTTGCGCAGTGGAAAAACAACCCGAGCCATCGCGGGGCCGGCTCATCGCGTGCACGGCTCTGAGTCTCAAGACGCGTTCAGGAGGGTGCTGCCACTGCCGCGGCCATGAAACGTTGGGAAACCGGAGCATCCCAGATAACCCCAGAGACCCCCCCAGAGAAACCCCAGAGACCCCCCGTATCACTGTACGCCTACAACACCTGGCAAGCCCACCCCTCCCCTACCCCCGCCCGGTGCTGATCGCCCTTCCAGGACTCGGGCCAAGCTCAAGAGCTGCTGACCGCGGGAGGGGCGAGAGGTGGGGGAGGGTCTGTGGCGTGGTGCATTCTGGGTGGCGGGGTGCATTGTGGCTGATTTGTTCGTTTTTAATAAATGTGAAATGTGTTTTATTCAAAAAACGACCGCACCATACTGTACGTGTGTTCAATGTGACGTTACAGCGTGGGCATCTCGTGAGGAGAGTGGATCCCCCATCGTGGTAATGTGGAATTTCCAGTAGTGGCTCAGGACCGCCGACAATGGACGCCTCTGGTCAAACACACAACGGGGCCCACGGAAGTGGACATCACAGAGTTACCTCTGAGATCGCGTCACTGAGCGTGAGTCGATGGGTCTCTGTGCGTGAGTCGATGGGTCTGAGTCGATGGGTCTCTGTGCGTGAGTCTATGGGTCTCTGTGCGTGAGTCGATGGGTCTCTGTGTGTGAGTCGATGGGTCTATGTGTGTGAGTCTATGGGTCTCTATGCGTGAGTCGATGGGTCTCTGTGTGGTGAGTTGATAGGTCTCTGTGCGTGAGTCGATGGGTCTCTGTGCGTGAGTCGATGGGTCTCTGTGCGTGAGTCGATGGGTCTCTGTGCGTGAGTCGATGGGTCTCTGTGCGTGAGTCTATGGGTCTCTATGCGTGAGTCGATGGGTCTCTGTGCGTGAGTCGATGGGTCTCTGTGCGTGAGTCGATGGGTCTCTGTGCGTGAGTCGATAGGTCTATGTGTGTGAGTCTATGGGTCTCTGTGCGTGAGTCGATGGGTCTCTGTGCGTGAGTCGATGGGTCTCTGTGTGGTGAGTCGATAGGTCTATGTGTGTGAGTCTATGGGTCTCTGCGTGAGTCGATGGGTCTCTGTGCGTGAGTCTATGGGTCTCTATGCGTGAGTCGATGGGTCTCTGTGCGTGAGTCGATGGGTCTCTGTGCGTGAGTCGATAGGTCTATGTGTGAGTCTATGGGTCTCTATGCGTGAGTCGATGGGTCTCTGTGCGCGAGTCGATGGGTCTCTGTGTGTGTCGATGGGTCTCTGTGCGCGAGTCGATGGGTCTCTGTGCGTGAGTCGATGGGTCTCTGTGCGTGAGTCGATGGGTCTCTGTGCGTGAGTCGATGGGTCTCTGTGCGTGAGTCGATGGGTCTCTGTGCGTGAGTCGATGGGTCTCTGTGTGGTGAGTCGATAGGTCTATGTGTGTGAGTCTATGGGTCTCTGCGTGAGTCGATGGGTCTCTGCGTGTGAGTCTATGGGTCTCTGAGTGAGTCGATGGGTTTCTGTGCGTGAGTCGATGGGTCTCTGTGTGGTGAGTCGATAGGTCTATGTGTGTGAGTCTATGGGTCTCTGCGTGAGTCGATGGGTCTCTGTGTGAGTCGATGGGTCTCTGTGCGTGAGTCGATGGATCTCTGTGCGTGAGTCGATGGGTCTCTGTGCGTGAGTCGATGGGTCAGTCGTCAACTGGCTGCACCTTGCTGTATGCACGTGGTCCCGTGCACGTCTGTGGCACAGACTGTGCATTGCGCATTGCAACTGCATCACAATCGTGCATTGCAACTGTGCATTCCGATCGTGCATTCCAATCGTGAATCGCGCGTTGCTATCGTGCATTGCAACTGGGCATTGCAACTGTGCATTGCAACTGGGCATTGCAACTGTGCATTGCAACTGTGCATTGCAACTGTGCATTGCAACTGTGCATTGCAACTGTGCATTGCAACTGTGCATTGCAACTGTGCATTGCAATCGTGCATTGCAATCGTGCATTGAAATCGTGCATTGAAATCGTGCATTGCAACTGTGCATTGCGACTGTGCATTGCAACTGTGCATTTCAGCTGTGCATTGCAACTGTGCATTGAAATCGTGCATTGCAATCGTGCATTGCAATCGTGCATTGCGACTGTATTCGAGGCCGTGCCACGTGCTCGCCGGTGACGCGTCCTGCGCGTCACGCGACGGAGGCCGCGGCTGCGCGTGACCACGTGGTGGTGGGCGGGGCTATTGTCGAGTCCCCTGGGGCAACCGTCACTGCTGACAGCTGCTGCTGCTGCTGCGGCCGTCACAACACACGGACACAAAGACAAAGATCCCCCTGGCAGACTGTTGGGGCAAGTGCTGTTAGCGAGTAGCACCTAGAAAGGCCGGCACTGTGGCACACGAGGGTGGCGAGTGGCCAACACCACGCCCGGCCGCCTTTGTCTCCCCAGTGGCGATATTTACTACACACTGCACCGGGTAATCATTTGAGGCTGAGTCGACCTAGGGGAGGCCCAAGACCGGTTCAGATAATCGTCACCGGTGTTGGCCGTGAGCGCAGCGCGCTAACCGCCACACTACCGCTCCCCCTACTGCTATCACCACACACACACACGGACACACACACACGGACACACACACACCGATACACACACACGGATACACACACACGGACACACACACACCGATACACACACACGGACACACACGCGGGGATTCTCATTCTCTGGCCTCGTCGTGTTTCGATCGGCGTTCTGTCTCGCCATGGACACAGCGTGCTTGCGCCTGTCAGAGATCACGTGTCAGAGTACACGTCTCAGAGTACGCAGGAGGTCGTGGGTTCGATCCCGTCCCTGTCAATGCCTGCTGCTGCTGTATATTTGCAGTCTGCGTCTCGCTCTCCTTGGTTGCGTGGAATTTTCTCCTGCAGGTCCTCCCCCCACATCGATCAACACGCGCTCAGAATATTTGGCTGCTGGTCGCAATTTCCACTCGATGAGACACTTTCGTTGAGCTCTCATTCCGTGACGGCCAGGTCGCTTCTGCTAAAGAGCGACATTGGCAGCTCAGTGCGCCTTACCTGGTCAACTAAAGCACATTCCTCCTGCGGAGGGAGCTGGTAGGAACGTCGGGTTGCTCGGTCAATGGCCTGCAGGGTCAACGGCGGCGTGGTGTATTCCGCAAATATGCCCGACTGTGAGGGCGGGCACAAGCCGGCGTGAGTAGGTGAAACGTTGAGATTTATAAGGGCACCACGGGGTGACCAGCCCCTCCCCACCCAGCCCCACCCCTCCCACCCCCCACCCAGCCCCACCCTCCCCACCCAGCCCCACCCTCCCCTCCCTCCCCACCCAGCCCCACCCTCCCCACCCAGCCCCTCCCCACCCTCCCTACTCTCCCCTCCTCTCCCAGCCCCACCCTAAAGGACGTCAGTTACTAGAGATGGTGAATCTCAATGGGTTATTACATGGTTCAATAAAGGACGTCACTCACTAGAGATGGTGAATCTCAATGGGTTATTACATGGTTCAATAAAGGACGTCACTCACTAGAGATGGTGAATCTCAATGGGTTATTACATGGTTCAATAAAGGACATCACTCACTAGAGATGGTGAATCTCAATGGGTTATTACATGGTTCAATAAAGGACGTCACTCACTAGAGATGGTGAATCTCAATGGGTTATTACATGGTTCAATAAAGGACGTCACTCACTAGAGATGGTGAATCTCAATGGGTTATTACATGGTTCAATAAAGGACATCACTCACTAGAGATGGTGAATCTCAATGGGTTATTAAATGGTTCAATAAAGGACATCAGACACTAGAAATGGTGAATCTCAATGGGTTATTACATGGTTAAATAAAGAACGTAACTCACTAGAGATGGTGAATCTCAATGGGTTATTACATGGTTCAATAAAGGACGTCACTCACTAGAGATGGTGAATCTCAATGGGTTATTACATGGTTCAATAAAGGACATCACTCACTAGAGATGGTGAATCTCAATGGGTTATTACATGGTTCAATAAAGGACATCACTCACTAGAGATGGTGAATCTCAATGGGTTATTACATGGTTCAATAAAGGACGTAACTCACTACAGACGGTGACTCTCAATAGGCATTAACAAGGTTAAATTAAAGACGCCGGTCATAACAGGCAATCTAAAGAGGTACTTACATGGTTAAATAAAGGACGTACCTCACAACAGAATATGCATCTCAATGACCCCTCACGTGGTTAAATAAAGGACCTCAATAACAATAAACAATCGCAATAGGGCCTCACAAGGTTAAATAAGGACCGCCAGTCGCACGAGACATGGTTAAATAAAGGACGCAGACTCACAAGAGAACAACTAACCTCAATGGCCCTCACAAGGTTGAATAAAGACCGTCAGTCACACGAGACAATTCATCGCAATAGGCCCTTACAAGGTTAAATATCGGACTCACATCTCACATGGTTAAATAAAGGACACTCCCATCCCATGGTTAAATAAAGGACTCACATCTCGCATGGTTAAAAAAAGGACTCGCCTCTGGCATGGTTAAATAAAGGACTACCCCATCCCATGGTTAAATAAAGGACTCACAACTCGCATGGTTAAATAAAGGACTATCCCATCCCATGGGTAAATAAAGGACTCACATCTCACATGGTCAAATAAAGGACACGGCTGTCACATGGTTAAATAAAGGACTATCCCATCCCATGGTTAAATAAAGGACTCTCCTCTCGCATGGTTAAATAAAGGACACGGCTGTCACATGGTTAAATAAAGGACTATCCCATCCCATGGTTAAATAAAGGACTCTCCTCTCGCATGGTTAAATAAAGGACACGGCTGTCACATGGTTAAATAAAGGACTATCCCATCCCATGGTTAAATAAAGGACTCTCCTCTCGCATGGTTAAATAAAGGATGTTTACTCACACGAAGACAATGAACCTCAATGGGCCCTCTACGACCATTGAAACCCCATGGGAACCGGTTCCGCCCCACCCAAGCGTGAGTTTGCATTGGAACCGGTTCCATGAATATTTATTTATTTACGTTACAATGGAACCGGTTCCGCTCTTCCCCCCTACCCCGACCCCCGCCCACTCAGCGCAAAGCGGACACCGGCTGGAATCGATTCCTTCTGCTTCTGCTAATCATTAAATCGATTCTATCATCGTACATTCCGCACGAATCCCAAACGGAATCGATTTTCTAATCGCAGATATCATTACGATTCGATTCTGGCGCTGCGTCACCGTATCGCCATTCGGGGCGCGTGAGCGAAGATCACGTGACGCGGCGGTATTGCCCCGGATGTAAAGCGGGCTATACCATTATCTCATTACTGCAATTGAGAAGGGGGGGGGGACTTGAATGTTTTTGGCATTTTTTTTGTAAACTTACTGACTTGTAAATGTTGTAAGAAATAACCTATATAATTTTTTAATATGTAAAAACATAGCAACGTTGTGGTATAGTGATTTTGTTGTTTAGTCAAGAATTGTGTATTTAAAAAAAAAATTGCCATCGAATTGAGATGGTATCGCCCGGGCGTGCCCTATTTAAGGGGAAGGCATCTTCACTTTCATTGTCCTCGCTGCGGTTGGGAGAGGTGATCTGGGTCGCCTGGTCTGCTGTGCAACAACAACATCAGTGAAGAGCAAATTCTTTTTTACGTATAAATTAAGTTAAACAAATTAAGAGAAAATGCGTGAAATCGTTCACTTGCAGGCGGGCCAGTGCGGCAACCAGATCGGCTCCAAGGTAAATGCACATTCGTTCGGGGGAAACGAATGGGGCTTAAATTGCGTTAAATATTACAATTGTAATGCTTTTTATTGCTCAATGTGGGTGCTAAATGTAGGGGATAATGCATTGTTGAGGTATTTACCACATTGCAATCGGCGTTGCAGAGCGAGCGCGCTACTTTTTATGCGCGGATTAACAGCGCGGCGGATGATTTCTCTGTCGCATGTAAATTAACGTTGCTGTATTTGCTCCAAAAATCAACGGTAAAACGCAATAGTTTAATTTGCACGATAGAAAATATTATAACCGTGAATTGACGACGTTAATCCAAATGCGTTTAGATTTTTTAAAAACATTATTTTATTCAATTTCTTCTCTGAACCCCGTTGAAAAACCGCGCCAAAAGTCCGCCATGTTAATATCCGACGGCGGAGGGGCGCGTTAAATAAAATGTTTTACCTCATGCGATCGGATTGTTTTTACCACCCCCGTATAGAACAAATGCTTCAGTAACGAACGCACTATCGTCGTTAACAAAACGCGCGGTATATTCGACGTTTTAAATTAAATCTAACGGGGCGAAGTGGTCCCCTCAAATGGCGCTGGCGGGAAAATGGCTGCAGCTCCCCCCCCCCATTGTCTAGCGCCGGTTGCGACACCGCTGCCTCGAATCTTCCTTTAATATGTTTAATGAAGCGAATCTTGCTGAGATTTTACACCGCTAACGTTTGCTAGCAAGCGGCACTTCGTGAGGGATTTGTCCCTTGGTGTGTGAGGGGCGTGGTGGTGGTTCGTGCGCTGCTGACTGACGCGCACAGCCATTACAAAAGACCGCTAATTGTTTAACACTTTTTTAAAAAATCTTTAATGAACCGTTATAGGTTTGGTTTTTGGTGACGATTCGACGAACTCGCATCCGTTTAATTCGATGTTTTTTTATTTTTACCCCTGATTGGAATTCACAATTTTAAGGTTTAATGATACACGGTGGTGGGGGTTTTTGTGTCGGTATTGAAATAACAATGGGAGGAGTGGTGCCCCCCCCCCCCATTGTGTCAAACAGCCACGTGTCTGACCCGCCGTGCCGTGGTTTCTATTGAGCATTAAAAGGCTGTGCTCGATCCACTGCTGGATGATCGTCTGCCACGCCAAAGCCCCTTGCGACGTAGCAATTCTAGTTCTCCACGGATGCCCTTTGGGACATTCCGCCACTCCACGGCTTAATTTTCTGTGGCTGATAATTTTGTTAGCTTTAGTTTATATACAAGATGCTAAACGGCAGCGCATCATCAGCCTCTCCTATCAATACAATCGTCTAAAAAATTATATTTGGGGCGTTACATCTGGTGGTGTTGGATCTGTGTCGCAGTGTGGTTAGCGCACTGCGACATGAACTCGGCGACCTGAGCTCGCGACTACGGTAACATTAGCGGTGACTACGGTAACATTAGCAGCGAGTAACATTAGCGGTGACTACGGTAACATTAGCGGTGACTACGGTAACATTAGCAGCGAGTAACATTAGCGGCGAGTGATATTCTGGGGTGCAACCCCCACGGACATCCGTGGTGAAGTGTAATCGTCGTCGGCCGGATCTCGTGAGCTGTACCACTCGGGCGAGGCCATCGTCAATACCCGGCAGTCTATTGACACTTTGCCGTAAATTATTATCAATTACATAAATTTTATTTTTATCAACGGGCATAATTGTAAACGTGTTACGATATTTATTCAATTTTCGATCGCCGTATTTACTCGTAAGCTTCTACGTGCTTGCACAGTTAGCTGCTTATGCGCTGAGCATCGTAGCATGCCGCATTTATAACGGGGGCAAAGTCTCGCTTGCGTCCACACGGACGCCGTTTTATTACCGCAAAGTGGTACCTAGTTTATGACGCAGTCTGTGTAATGGGCCGTGGGGCAGGGAAGGTTGTTTTGTGATTGGGAGGGGCGGCAGGGGCCCGAACAGCTGCTCGAGCATGACCGCATCCACGGTGACATCATCGTCGCTTTCATTTGACAATGCACGGGGCCTCTTGTCACCGTCACGCCCCACCACCACCAGCAGCAGCCATCGCTGCTGTATGCAGACGTGCGACACGGTTAGAGCGCAGCCCTGCAAGCGTAAGGGTCACCCCGCTGCTGGCGGAAGGTGCCTCCCATAGGGTGGTGGACTACTACCTCACCTCTCGCTGGGCTATAGGCGTCTTCTGGAGGGAGGGGGGGTAGAGGTTGTCCACCCTGTAGCCCACTACGCGCAGTGCGGAGCCGTGAATTGTGGTAGAGGTTGACCACCCTGTAGTCCACCACGCGCAGTGCTGAGCCGTGAATTGTGGTAGAGGTTGACCACCCTGTAGTCCACCACGCGCAGTGCGGAGCCGTGAATTGTGGTAGAGGTTGTCCACCCTGTAGTCCACCACGCGCAGTGCTGAGCCGTGAATTGTGGTAGAGGTTGTCCACCCTGTAGTCCACCACGCGCAGTGCGGAGCCGTGAATTGTGGTAGAGGTTGACCACCCTGTAGTCCACCACGCGCAGTGCTGAGCCGTGAATTGTGCGCTTGCTTCCAGCGATCGGCGTGGTTGAACCTGTGACGGTGTGGAGGCCCTCGCTCAGCAGGGCCTGTGTATGGTGCTCCGATGCCTTGACAGCTTCCAGTCGATGGACCATGGGTGATATTATTTTCATGGTGTTGCGGAGCCGACCAATCGGCAAGCAGCAACCTCTTGGGGGGGGGGGGGGAGCTATAATAGATTGAGTTATTAATACGGAACGTGTCTTGAATTGTGCAAGGATATTATAAGAACTTGGGGGGTGGGGGAAGAGGCGAAACGACGGTGCAGTGAAGCCGAGTGAGAAATTGAATCGTAATGGGTGGTGTGGTGACCTGCAGCAGTTACATCTGTGAATGTTCAACACGCCTGATGGAACACTGACAGTCTAGTACGGTGGTTCCTCTTAACCCCCCTGGGGAGCGAGATGCCCTCCCCGGCGGTGCGAGAAATGGACAGAATTTTTTTTAGACGGTAAATCCTCCAAATAAATTGAGCAGGGGCACGTTAAGTACAACTTTGTTTCATCAGACACCATTTTTTTATTTTTAAACAATTGTAACAATCGAACCAAAAGGGTACAAGGCTGCAGCAGGGCTTGTAGTAGGCGGTGTGGCCGATTGTCACCCCCCCCCCCCATCGGCGTTAATGATGGCGTCTGCTCCAGTCCCCGGCTGCTGTTGGCGGCGTCGTCTCTGCGTGCCGACTCGCGGTAGAGTGGCAGCCCGTGCGTGACCGGACACGGCGCTCGGCGTTTACCCAACGCGGAGAACACGACCACACAATCACGCTCTCTCTCGGCTCGTGTCGTGCTGTCTCCACGCCCGCGGCGTTGCACCGCTTGAATTATTCACGCCCTAATTCAAGCCCGTCTCTCTTCTCGTTTGGTGTCCAGGGGCATCTCTGTTTTGGGCGGAGTGGCGCCAATGGGTTTTTGGTTGGTGGTTACTGAAGCCCTCCTCCTTGGTTTGTTGGTGCAGTGAGAGGGTTGGATTTTTTTAGAAAGAGGTGTGGCGATGCATTCACGAAATCGATTGCTTTGTTCCAGAAGGGCCATTCCACTGACATGGGAATTGTGAACCCCGTGACCTCTGCAAGTCCCACGGTGACATTCATAATGAATCGATTTTTATTTCGAATAATATTGGACAATATTTTAATCCTCTGTTAGTAGCCCTTAGTTGGTGGTGGAAATTCCCCATTTTCCATAGATTGGAACATTACACGGGTTAATTACATCCACATTAGGAAGAAAGGCGAGTTTGCTTGGGGCAGGGACATGATACTGCTGGTAATGGATGAGGGACAGAATCTTCTGGATTGCAGCCAATAAATGGGACTGCGTCTGAGTGGGACCTTTAGATCCGTTCGTATGCAGATGGCTCGATGGATTGTTGCTTTGCAGGATTGTGGGAGGTTGCAGCACCACCTGGTCTGAAAGCCTTAATCCAGCAGTGGATTGGCCGTGGCTCATTTGTCTGTGTAATGGCGGAACAACAACTCTGAATTTTACATTGAGGGTTGTGGTGACCCAGCCAGAATTTTCGGCAGGAGTGGTGTAGTTTTAACACTGCCTGCCTGCACCATTGCTTATGCGAATTGGGCATGTGGTCATGTTCTTGGTGACCACAGTTGCACGCTGACGGGCGCTTTCTTAGTCTTCCCATTTGTGTCTGCATCTGGCAAGGCTGAAGCTCATGGCACCATCTTCTTGGTTCTTTCGGGAAAGTCACGTAGAAGGGAAGTAATAAAATAATAAAATCATTCTCACGACGTTTCAACCACTTCGCAAGCAGCCGTCCTTGGGTGAAAACCAGGTCTGTTGGGGCGACAGCGCCTGAATTATTTTATTATTTTTTATTATTTTATTACTTCCCTTCTCTACGTGACTTTACCGAAAGAACCAAGAAGATGAATCCCTGCAGTCACGAAAGCTTTAAATCGAAACTCATGGCACCAGTCGTGTGTACAGTAGAGCAAGTTGGCGAGAGCGATGGATTCCTCCTCGTCTTTTTATAAATCCACGGGGGAGTCGTCGCGGCCCGTCTAACACTTGCGGTGGCACACGTTAGAGGGATGGTTTAATCTTTGCGGACTTTCCACCCCCCCTCCTCCTTCCGTCCCTTCCCTACGGGGCCCGGGCGCCAGCAGCCTTTGTGCAATGGGAGCAGCGTTGGAGCGGCAGCCGTCTTCTGCATTCTACCCCCCCCCCTCCCAATCTTGAGTGGCACCACTGCTGTTGGTTGCTAATTCACCCCCTAACAACCATGACCTGCCCACCAGTCCCCAATATGGTTGTTGGTGGGTACTGGGTACTGCACCCCCCCAATTGCTTTGCATGGCCGGTAACAGATGGGGGCGGGGGGGGGGAAGGTAAAACGCAACTGGTTACCCAGTTTTGCCACGTAGAAATGTTCGGCCACGAATAATAATCCTTCGGTCTTTAACCGAGACGGGTTAGGCGGTGGGGGGGCTGACGGTGGCCTTGTGGTGGTTAGCACACCGGACTTTCTGTGGTCTTATCTGTCACCGGTTCCGCTTGGTTCCGCGTGTTTTGTCGGTTAAAGCAATGGGGTAAGTTTTTGTTTTATTTCCCCCACACTTCAACTCCCCCACGTTCACCCAGCAGCAGGATACTAATGTGTTGTGTTGGGGTGGAGTGCGAGTTGGCTCACCGTCTGACACGTCTCCAGTCGGGTGTGGAAGAGTACACTGAGTAACCTCTAGTGCTCCTTGCAGTGATGTGTGGAGGCAATTGCAGGGCTGTACCTTTAACTGAAGTGGGGCACATGCACCACATGGTGACTTAGGCTTGTCTGTTTGCCTGTGCCCACACGTGCACTTATTCCTGAAATTACACGAATCGATAATCGATTGCTGACTTGTGGAATCTCTAATCGATTTGTGCCCTTGAGTTGAATGGACTTAAGACGTGGTATAAAGGGTGCAACTGCTTAAATACAACTCTACCTAACCCTGTGTAGGTTGACAATAATTTAGGTCATTGCGGAAAGTGTTAGCAGCTTTGTCAAAGTGTGTTCTCTATCTGTGCTTAAGCAAATAATTGGTGGTGATTTGTTACTCATCCTATTTTGGCCACATCCTCTGCGGAAATGCATACCTGCCTTGATCAGCAGAGTCGGGTTTGCTTGAATCTCTGCTGGTCTGCTGCCAGATGCTGGAGGCGTGTGTGGTTTTCGGTGTTGTGTAAGACGGCCTCATGAAGAGGGTGCTGTGTTGGCAGCCTCTACTGTAAGATGAGGTGTGATTTTGGGTGGTTTTTAGTGGTGAGGGGGGGGGAAGAAATGGCGTTGTCTTGAGGCTCGGTCATGTGCTGGCTTGCGCCCGTCGCCAGCACATGCTGTTGCTCTCGCAGATTAAAACCGGCTCGTCTTATTCACTGAGCTGCCCGCTCACCTGGCTTGCTTACACGGCAAAGGCACAAACACCCGTTCTCCTCGGCGCGTGGAGTTGGGGCCCTTAACTCTGGACTGTGAGGAGTTGTGCAATCGTTGGTTAATGAGAACATTTTAAAGTTGTGGTTGTGAATTTCTGGCCAATGTCAGAGCGTTCCACCCCCTGTGCCCCTCCCCCAAATATTTGTTGGCTGCGGCATGAATGCCGATTTCCCTGCCCCGCTGCTGCTGCTGTTCCACCCACCGTGTTACGCACTGTTAGCTTTGCTGGCAATACTCGGTGGCCAAACTCGACAAGTTTAACCGAGGGTGGTTGTGACTTGCTATGACGTGTTGGGTCATGTTTTTAAATTTGCTTGTCATCTTGTCCTCCCACACCCTCCATACCCCTCTCTCCACCACCCCCCTTCTGACTGCAGTTCTGGGAGGTGATCAGTGATGAGCACGGAATCGACCCCACGGGCACCTACAGGGGCGACAGCGACCTGCAACTGGAGAGAATCAACGTCTACTACAATGAGGCGCAGGGTGAGGGGGGCTCAGTGGCCGTGTCTCGCACGTACACACTGGGGGGGGGGGGGGGCGCATGGCTATGAGCCATACTTCTGGGGCCTTGTCAAAGACGGCCATACCTCCACCCAGTCCTGATTTCAAGCCCCAGGTCTGAGTGTCGGCCAGGGGGTGTTCAAAATGCCAGTCTCAGTTGCTGAGCTACTACCACAGGAGGATCCTAGCTGCAATCTCAGAATCTTCATCTCTGCTTGAGGGCTCTTGATGGCTGTGATGGAGACAAGGCAACACTGCTGAGATCCTGGGTCTGCTTGTCTATTATTGGAGGGGTGTGGGAGGTCATAATGGCTGTGTTGCAGGTGCCGAGCCAGCGATATTGACATCCTGAGTTGACGTGTTCTCCGGATGTCTCACGTGATCATCATGGGCCTGTCGGGCATGGACTTATTTTAGCAGGGGGTCCAGGGTTTGTGAGCCTTTGACGCTGGAGTCTACGGGTTCATAATAGCCACGTCAAACACCGGCGCCACGTCCCATAAAGACCTCCGCTTGGTCTCGTAATGGCCACGTCAGTACCAACCACACGGCCTCTGTTTCGATGATACACTTGCCCTACCACAAACTGCAATGGAGGTGTTAAAACGAACACTGAACCCAATGTAAATTTGCAGTGGATTCCTTGCCTCTTACAAAACCTCCCTTGCTTGACCCATGTCGCCTGCTGAGCAGTGTGACTGGCACGCTAATAAAGCGAGCCCTTCAAATCTTGGGGGTGTCGGTGAACAGCAGTGTCTTTGTGGTGTGGGGAGCTTGTGTGTCGGTTTGCGTGCGAGGTATGTGAATGTGAGCGTGTGTGGTTGTGGTGTCGCCTTGGCCTTAAATAAGTGCCTTGTGCAGTGGGTGTAACATCAGCGCTGGGAGACAAAGGCGGCCGAGGGTGCTGCTAGACACCCATCTTGTGTGCCGTGTGCCTTCATATATATAGGTGCTTGCTCTAACAGCACTAGGCCCCAAGAGTCTTCAAGGCTATATGGGGGGGGGGGTCTTTGCGCTTGCGAGCGTGTAGAATGTGTGGCTGCTGTTTGCACGAGCCGAGCTGATGCTGGACAATGTGGTTGGGGAGTAGCTTGACTGAGGCCAGGTTGTGTGAGCGTAGAAACCAAAAAAAGCGGCCCACCGACCCCCAAACGTTTTGTAAAGAACCTCGAATGAGTGAGCACGTGATTGGTGACTCACTGCGGGAGAGAGAAGGGCCCCTTTCTCTCGCGGGTTAAATACGATGAGTGTGCTTAGAGGCGGCACTGATGAGCTCATGCGTAATGAGCCGTGGGGGGGGGGTGTTTGTAATGGCCGTGTCCTGGAAACGCTGCAGTTGTGAGCTCCGTTCTGGTGGTTGCTGTATAATCGCTGGATAATTAAAGATGCTCTTGAGATGGAAGTCTCTTGGGGCAATTAAAATAAAGTCTTTCTAATCTGGGGAATATTTTACCGGCGGGGAGGAATGTTCCAGATGATGAATGCGCTGCAATAAATGGGTAGATGTCGACTGGAAGATTATTCTGAACGATGAACTTCAGGAAGACGTTTCTCCCAGATTATGAGATTTCCCTCCCAACGATGGTTTTAAAAATACAGGGTGGTGAGGAGGGTGGCGGTGTTTATTCTAATCGAGAGAATATTGAATACACCGCTTGCGGCATTCACAGTTGACACCGACACGGCCATTATGAACCCATCGATCTGCACATTCTCGAACGCCGTTAGCCAAGCATCCCACTGTTAGGCGAACAGCTGCTGTACTATAGGGCTGTGGTTCCTAACCGTTACTGCAGCCTTCCACCCCCTTGGGTTCTCAATTGTAAAACCATTTATAGTGGTAATAAATGCATCGGTTTGAAACAAAGTAGTTGTACTTGCGTTGCACGTGCTTACTTTTTGTTTTCGCTTATTTACCTTCTAACACAATCTGGCTTGTTTTGCACCTCCCAGAAAGGACATCTTGTTTACCTGGAGGTGCATGATACATCCCAGGTAAAGAACCACTGCTATAGGGCCACAGAGCTTGGGCAATTGGCTTCCTTCCCCCGTTCGTCTGGTTTCCCACGCCTCTCGGTCTCTCGGGAGTGACCGGACATGATGCGTTACATCACATTCTACTTTATTATCACTAAGCAGATGATTGCGGCTATGCATGCCTGTAATCCAGCACAGAAGGCAGTGAGGGTTGGTGGGTCCACTGCATGAATGTTGTGGAACTCCCTCGTCAAGGAGGAGCCCATCGTCCCCCGGCTTGTCAGGAGCAAGGTGTGGTACGGCACAAGTGTTGGACTTAACCCGTCGGGGAAGACAGCGTCTGACGCTGTCTTTCCGACAGACCTGTTCTTCACCTGAGGACGGCTGCTTGCGTTGTGGCCAAAACGTCGTGAGAATTACTTTATTATGTTTTTATTTTTATTATTTCCCTTCTATGCTGTTGCTGACCACGATTTCATTTCTCGCTCTCTCTCCGCACTCCCCGACTCAGGTGGGAAGTACGTTCCCAGGGCCATCCTCGTGGATCTCGAGCCTGGCACGATGGACTCGGTGAGGTCCGGACCATTCGGGCAAATGTTCCGCCCAGACAACTTTGTCTTCGGTGAGTGGTCGTCTCTCCTTGCTCACGTGATCGCTCTCCTTGCTACCCATTGTCCGGCTGCTTTACACCATTTCATTTCCGCATCTCCAATGTTAAAAACTGTCTCGTGTCTTGTACGGGTCTCCTTTCACCCATTGTCCATCCCCCTCCGCCCACCCTTGTTTGTTTGACCCGTGTGTGGGTCTACCTGTTGTCCACCTCGCCTGTATCGTTCTCACATTGTCTTGCACATTTTGTTTTTCACCTCCCTTGGTTTGATGTCATTCTGTCCATTTCCCCCCCACCACCCACCTGCTTTGTCAAAGTGTTTAAAGTAAAACTTTATATTTAACCAGGCAAGGCCCACTAAGCTACGTAGCTCTCGTTTTAGAAGAGACCTGGCCCCCACAACTGATTACTCGGCGAAGTAGCCTGTCACGTGCAAATTAATAGCGGTCAAATACTCTGTAAATACGTGACATCGATTCTAAATGTGGGGGGGGGGGGGTGATGGAGCAGAACTCCACGTGACCACAGTGAGAGACACGCAAACTTCAAACTCACAGCAGGCATCGTCAGGGTCGTGATCAAACCCACGACCTCCTGCGCACCAGGCGAGTTGGTCAACATCTGGCTAATGCGGCACCGCCCACCCTCTCTGCGCGTCCTCTTACCGTCCGCTTCCTGCGCTCCTGTCTGCCCACCCCAACCGCACTGCAGGCCAGAGCGGTGCGGGTAACAACTGGGCCAAGGGCCACTACACGGAGGGCGCCGAGCTGGTGGACTCGGTGCTGGACGTGGTGCGCAAGGAGGCGGAGAGCTGCGACTGCCTGCAGGGCTTCCAGCTGACGCACTCGCTGGGCGGCGGCACCGGCTCGGGCATGGGCACCCTGCTCATCAGCAAGATCCGCGAGGAGTACCCCGACCGCATCATGAACACCTTCAGCGTGGTGCCCTCTCCCAAGGTGAGATGCCACTAGTGCTTTAGCTACTGTTACTATAACCCTGACCACATGAACACCTTCAGTGTGGTGCCCTCCCCCAAGGTGAGATGCCACTAGTGCTTTAGTTACTATAACCCCGACCACAACATGAACACCTTCAGCGTGGTGCCCTCTCCCAAGGTGAGATGCCACTAGTGCTTGAGTTGCTATAACCCCGACCCCATCATGAACACCTTCAGCGTGGTGCCCTCTCCCAAGGTGAGATACCACTAGTGCTTTAGCTACTGTTACTATAACCCCGACCACATCATGAACACCTTCAGTGTGGTGCCCTCCCCCAAGGTAAGACTATAGTACAAGTATCAGTATCGTCCTATAGTACTGATACTATAACCCCAACCGCATCATGAGCACCTTCAGCGTGGTGCCCTCTCCCAAGGTGAGATACCACTAGTGCTTTAGTTACTGTTACTATAACCCTGACCACATCATGGACACCTTTGGTGTTGTACCCTCCCCCAAGGTGAGAGGCACTAGATAGAAGGTCTGTGGTTGTGAAAGGTGATGGTACTGAGGTCCCACATTGTGTGGTGGTAGTTGTGGTGGTGATGCTGCTGCATGTGGCCTGTAATCCAGCGCTGGAAGCGAGGGGGCTCACACTAACGTTGCGATGAAACTCTCTTGCCGTAGATATCAAGGTGCGACTCTGTACCCTGTACCCTGCTTCGTCTGTTTCCAGCTGTATGGGGATGTTGCCCACCTGCTGTGCTCTGGATGTTCTCCCACGTGCACAACAAACACTCAATTGGCTGAACACCCTCTAGAATAAAAACCCAGTAGCAGAACCCTCTGAAAAGACTTGCCGTGGCTTCCTGGATAAGTAATTAGATTTATATAAATTACAATTAACATTTGCGGTGGCGTTGTGTGCCCACAAGGCAAGTGGTACTGGGGGGTGGGTGCTTGGACATTCTTAGAGGACAAGGAGACTCGAGTTCTTGGTCTGATGCTCGACTTCACGCTCGCCTAACCCTAGTTTATAATCAACGTCACGCGTTTAAGAGTATTTGACTGCCATCAAGTTCCACGTGTTAAGCCACAACTTTGTCGTGCGATCATTTGTGGCCAGATCGCTTCTGAAAAAGCGCTACATAGCACGGTGGTGGGCCCTTGCCTGGCAAAATGTTTCTCAATAGTTTAATCCTCCTGACCCATGACCTGCTGTCCCACCGCGCTTGTCCACTCACCCACTCGCTCGTTCTTGTCCGCACAGGTATCCGACACGGTGGTGGAGCCGTACAACGCGACGCTGTCGGTCCACCAGCTGGTGGAGAACACGGACGAGACGTACTGCATCGACAACGAGGCTCTCTACGACATCTGCTTCCGCACCCTCAAGCTCACGACGCCCACCTACGGCGACCTCAACCACCTGGTGTCGGCCACCATGAGCGGCGTCACCACCTGCCTGCGCTTCCCGGGCCAGCTCAACGCCGACCTGCGCAAGCTCGCCGTCAACATGGTGCCCTTCCCGCGCCTCCACTTCTTCATGCCGGGCTTCGCGCCGCTCACCAGCCGCGGCTCGCAGCAGTACCGCGCGCTCACCGTGCCCGAGCTCACCCAGCAGATGTTCGACGCCAAGAACATGATGGCGGCGTGCGACCCGCGGCACGGCCGCTACCTCACGGTGGCCGCCATCTTCCGCGGCCGCATGTCCATGAAGGAGGTTGACGAGCAGATGCTGAACATTCAGAACAAGAACAGCAGTTACTTCGTCGAGTGGATCCCCAACAACGTGAAGACGGCCGTGTGCGACATCCCGCCCCGCGGCCTCAAGATGTCGGCCACCTTCATCGGCAACAGCACGGCCATCCAGGTGCGTGCGTGCGGTGGAGTTTGGTGGGGAGCGCTACGAGTTCGATTCTCGCCCATGGCCAACATCGGTGACTTATCTGAATTGTTCCTGGGCCTCCCCGAGGTCGAGCCGGCCTCAAATGGGTACCTGGTGCGGTGTGTAAACATCGCTACTACCCGGTGTGTAAACATCGCCGCTAGGGAGACAAAGGCGGCCGGGCGTGGGTTGCCACCTACCCCCTCGTGTGCCGTGCCGGCCCTCATAGCTGCTCGCTAACGGCACTTGCTCCAACAGTCTGTTAAGGCCAAGCGGTGGGAATCTTTGTTTTTGGTGGAGTTTGGAAGGTGGTTTTGTGGCATGGAGGGTCTAAGGAGCGGAGTGGGTTTATGGGGATTGAGTCTTGGTTTGTGAGACTTGGCCTGCAGGAGACTATGCTTTGTATGCATGTTGACCTTTTGCACAACGTACGTAGCCAACCTTACTAATTGGAGGTGCGAGGGAAGGAACCCTTTGAGGGTCTGTTGCCTTTTAGAGTAGGTCTCAGGACCCGTGGAGAACCTGGGTCTTTGCCAGCGGTCTGTTGAGAAGCGCTGCCTTTCAGGAGGATTATCTTGTCCTACCTCTGATTAGCAACTTGGGTTTTGGAATAATTAGATTTAATCGGACTACAAAGACTGCTGCTGCGGGAGAGACCCCCGGGTGTGATGCCTTCCACCACCCTCTTAACGGCAAGTGTCTCACCGCCCCCCCCCCCGTGTCTCTCCCCGCGTGTGCAGGAGCTGTTCAAGCGAATCTCCGAGCAGTTCACGGCCATGTTCCGCCGCAAGGCTTTCCTCCACTGGTACACGGGCGAGGGCATGGACGAGATGGAGTTCACCGAGGCGGAGAGCAACATGAACGACCTCGTCTCCGAGTACCAGCAGTACCAGGACGCCACGGCTGAGGAGGAGGGAGAGTTTGAGGAGGAGGGTGAGGAGGAAGCCGCCTAGATGGTGGTGGTGCCCGGGGGGAAGGGGGGCAGCGATGATAACGATGGGGGGGGGGGGGGTAAGAAACGACAAGTAAAACCAAACGTCACGGTAACACGAGAGGGGGGGAGAGGTGAGGAGAGAGATGATGGGGAAATAAACTTACTGTGAACCACGGTGGGGAGGAGCGGGGGGGGGGAGATGAGGGAGAATAGGAACCGGTGACCATGGGGGAGACATCACGGCTCTAGTAGCTACATCGTGCGCACAGATTTGTTGTTCATCATTGATACATTATGGGGAGCAGCCTCTTCCGTGGACATATCCTAATGAAGTGGACTTCTTGACCTATAACCTCTTAAGTTTTTCGCGAGCAACGCGGGTTCCGGCCCCGCGCACGTGCGCCGTGAGTTTTGTAGCTACGATAAAGACCACCGTTTTCCTGGCGGGAGTCTTCCCGTTATGAATTTGAGAAATCTGCGGTCCCAGAGGGAGAGGTGTGGGTTGGGGGCATGGGTGGTGGTAGTGGCGGTGAGTTGCAGTTAAACGCTTGAGCGTGAGTAGATGGGGGGGGGGGGGGTGCTTGCACAGGTGTGCAGTCTGGCTGGCTACCACATCCGCCCATGGGTTATCGTCTGTTTTGGAAGGTAAAAGTTATTGTCACCTGCCTGTGTGAGCGTGGGGAAGCCCCCCCCCACCACACAGCCACCTGCATGCGTCGTCTTGCACCTGTGCATCGTTTGGCTGCCTGTGCCTGCACAAGTCGATTTAAGTATTAAAACCACCTGCCCCACCCACGTCCCCCCCCCCCCCCCAACTGTTGTCAATGGGAATGGCAATTAGGAGTTTTGGGTGAGTACCCACAAGTCTTTGGGCAGTCTCCAGCAGGGCGCACACACAAGAGTAGGGTGTGTTTCAGGCAGGAGTGCGCATGCCTGCTGCTGCAATCACGTTCACAGATTTGTGCTCTTTGCGAAAGTTGTACATTTTATTTTAGCGCTCCCCCCCGTCACATTGTGTGCCCCCCCCTCCCACGTTGACTTGTTTGGGTGGAGGGCGGCTCTTGCTAAAGTCGTGCGCTGGGGGCTGATGAGCGTGCTCCTTCACCCCCCCCACCCCCCCCTCTAGCCACTTTACCCCGTCAACTTCATGTGATCGCTCTCCTGTGACGACGCCGATGTCTTAAATGATTTGTTTTCTTGTCCTCGCAAAACTTGGTCCGGACAAACATCCACTTTGTACAAAGTCCTTAATTATTTCATGCTCCTGAAGGAATCCGGCTTTTCGGGGATTCTGCTCCCGAGACCGGGTTTCGGAATCTTGTTTACCGGTTTTAAGTTGATGGCGCATTGCCTCTCGCAATAGCCTCTTCATAGCAACTTGCAAATGAATATCGTCCTGTTAAAAGATGTTGGCTGCTGTAAGAAAAGTCGTTTTGTGTCTTGGAACTTTGCCCCTCCCCCCTCCTGTCTGCTGGAGCCATTTCCCTGGGACGGTGCCCAATTCTCACCCACATCCCCCCCACCACCAACACCACCTCTCCACACGTGTGTGGTTTTTGCTAACACAGTTGCTGTAAGGGAAGGTGGACACTCGCACAAAGTGAAACAAGTGAAACGCCGCTTTTTGACCCAAGTACAATTATGCGTCTTGGGAAAAGTGGCGTCAATAAAAAGGCATTGAAAGATGACTTTGCTTGGTCTGAGTGCTTCCTTGTCTCTGCGATTGATTGCAACCTGTAACCATGTCCTGCAGCGTTCGCTCCGGTGAGAGGGGGGGGGGGTAGCTCTTCAGCAGCTGGTGTTGAACCAGAAGTGTGGGAAGGTTGACGCCTAGCAGCTATTGTTAGACATGCTTTCAGCACTAGCCCTGGCCACTTCTCTGACCCTTGGGTTACACCCATTTCATACCCTTTATAAACCAAAGTATGAATTAAGTTTGTTTTATACTGGTAGGAACCTTCTGGTTACAGCAGCCCATGGGGTTATTGTCCATCGTGCAGAGGGGCAGGGCTGGGTGGTGGGGAGGGGCTGGTCACCCTGTGGTACCCTTATAAAACTCAACGTTGAACCTACTCGGGCTTGCTTGTGCCCGCCCTCAGTCGGCCATATTTGTGGAATACACGCTGCCGTTGACCCTGGCCATTGACCGAGCAACCCAACGTTCCTACCAGCTCCCTCTGCAGGAATGTGCTCGGCATCTAGCACCAGTGCTGAGTGAAATCACCAATACTTTGGTGGAAGTAGTTGGTGGCGACTGTTTTAGAGCCCATAAAACAACTGCACAAGGAGTTAAGAAAACCCACAATTTTATTTGGCAAAACAAGCCCCGTCTGCCATTGTCTTATACCACAGTCTTACCTCCATGTCTGTTTAAAACACAGGAGGCTCTCGTCTCGACAGCTTTCTCCTGGCTCTAAGGCCTGCCAAAGCCAGTGGTGCCACCCTCCCCCCCCCCCCCCTTGTCCCCATTCTCAGGACAGTATTCTCACTGCAAGGCCTGCAGCAGAGGTCGCAACCGGGTACCTGAAGCCCGTACCCTACCCGATACCCGGCTACCCGTACCCAGCCTGCAGAAGCCAGTGTCACCCTCTCCATCTCTACCCCCCGTGTCCCCCTCACTGTGGTATTCTCCCAGCTTGCTGGAAAGCCTGCAGGAGGCCATCGCCCGCTCGCAGGGCGTAGGTGAGTGTGCGCCGTGCGTAGTGCTGGGGGTCGGCAGCCAGCGCCCGCAGCACGTCGCCCAGCAGGTGGGCCCGCTCCACCGCCCCGCCAGGGGCCTCCGCCCCCACGTGCGTCACGTGCACGTGCAGGTGGTAGTAGGAGGGCTGGTAGTGCAGGTAGCAGCGCAGGCGGCAGGCGGCCACGCCGTAGCGATCCAGCACAGCAGCCTGTGGCGGGAGGAGGGGGGTGAGTTGGGTGGTGGAGGTAGGTGGGTGGATAGGTTGGTAACTTTGTGCGTGTCGGGGTTGGTGAGTGAGGTGGATGGGTAGGTGGGTGGATCGGTTGGTAACGTGTCAGGGTTGGTGAGTGGGGTGGGTGGGTGACCTGGGTCTTGGTGAGGATGTTCTGCAGCAGGGGCAGGTGCTCCCCAGTGAGGTCGCGCAGAGACTTGAGCCCTTGCTTGTGGCAGATGGCGATGAGGTAGAGCTCATTCGTCTGCAGGCATGGATGTCGTCAACATGCATCAACACCACCACCACCAATGCCTTCAACACTACACTGTCTACTCTCACCACACTGTCTACACTCACCACACAGCACTGGGCCCTGTCTACACTCGCCACACTGTACAGTCTACACTCGCCACACAACACTGTCCACTGCCTACACTCGCCACACTGTACACTGCCTACCCTCACAACACTCCCCGCACTGTCTACACTCACCAACAAGGCTCTAGGCCCCGGCTCTAGGCCCCGGCTCTAGGCCCCGGCTCTAGGCCCCGGCTCTAGGCCCCGGCTCTAGGCCCCGGCTCTAGGCCCCGGCTCTAGGCCCCGGCTCTAGGCCCCGGCTCTAGGCCCCGGCTCTAGGCCCCGGCTCTAGGCCCCGGCTCTAGGCCCCGGCTCTAGGCCCCGGCTCTAGGCCCCGGCTCTAGGCCCCGGCTCTAGGCCCCGGCTCTAGGCCCCGGCTCTAGGCCCCGGCTCTAGGCCCCGGCTCTAGGCCCCGGCTCTAGGCCCCGGCTCTAGGCCCCGGCTCTAGGCCCCGGCTCTAGGCCCCGGCTCTAGGCCCCGGCTCTAGGCCCCGGCTCTAGGCCCCGGCTCTAGGCCCCGGCTCTAGGCCCCGGCTCTAGGCCCCGGCTCTAGGCCCCGGCTCTAGGCCCCGGCTCTAGGCCCCGGCTCTAGGCCCCGGCTCTAGGCCCCGGCTCTAGGCCCCGGCTCTAGGCCCCGGCTCTAGGCCCCGGCTCTAGGCCCCGGCTCTAGGCCCCGGCTCTAGGCCCCGGCTCTAGGCCCCGGCTCTAGGCCCCGGCTCTAGGCCCCGGCTCTAGGCCCCGGCTCTAGGCCCCGGCTCTAGGCCCCGGCTCTAGGCCCCGGCTCTAGGCCCCGGCTCTAGGCCCCGGCTCTAGGCCCCGGCTCTAGGCCCCGGCTCTAGGCCCCGGCTCTAGGCCCCGGCTCTAGGCCCCGGCTCTAGGCCCCGGCTCTAGGCCCCGGCTCTAGGCCCCGGCTCTAGGCCCCGGCTCTAGGCCCCGGCTCTAGGCCCCGGCTCTAGGCCCCGGCTCTAGGCCCCGGCTCTAGGCCCCGGCTCTAGGCCCCGGCTCTAGGCCCCGGCTCTAGGCCCCGGCTCTAGGCCCCGGCTCTAGGCCCCGGCTCTAGGCCCCGGCTCTAGGCCCCGGCTCTAGGCCCCGGCTCTAGGCCCCGGCTCTAGGCCCCGGCTCTAGGCCCCGGCTCTAGGCCCCGGCTCTAGGCCCCGGCTCTAGGCCCCGGCTCTAGGCCCCGGCTCTAGGCCCCGGCTCTAGGCCCCGGCTCTAGGCCCCGGCTCTAGGCCCCGGCTCTAGGCCCCGGCTCTAGGCCCCGGCTCTAGGCCCCGGCTCTAGGCCCCGGCTCTAGGCCCCGGCTCTAGGCCCCGGCTCTAGGCCCCGGCTCTAGGCCCCGGCTCTAGGCCCCGGCTCTAGGCCCCGGCTCTAGGCCCCGGCTCTAGGCCCCGGCTCTAGGCCCCGGCTCTAGGCCCCGGCTCTAGGCCCCGGCTCTAGGCCCCGGCTCTAGGCCCCGGCTCTAGGCCCCGGCTCTAGGCCCCGGCTCTAGGCCCCGGCTCTAGGCCCCGGCTCTAGGCCCCGGCTCTAGGCCCCGGCTCTAGGCCCCGGCTCTAGGCCCCGGCTCTAGGCCCCGGCTCTAGGCCCCGGCTCTAGGCCCCGGCTCTAGGCCCCGGCTCTAGGCCCCGGCTCTAGGCCCCGGCTCTAGGCCCCGGCTCTAGGCCCCGGCTCTAGGCCCCGGCTCTAGGCCCCGGCTCTAGGCCCCGGCTCTAGGCCCCGGCTCTAGGCCCAGGCTCTAGGCCCCGGGCTCTGCCAGCCCCCCACAGTCACCTGCTTCTGGTCCCACTTGAGGTCGGGCAGCAGCACGAAACCCGTCTCTGGGTCGGGGTCTTCAAACACGACCCGCTCCACCTCTGCCTTCTTATCCAGGATGTTATACACCCACTGGTCACACACACACACATACACATGTTACACACATGTTATACACATGTTATACACCCACTGATCACACACACGTTATACACCCAATGGTCACACAAACATGTTATACGCCCAATGATCACACAGTAATAGTGCTGGCTGCTGACGAAAAGTGGTATGGCAGTACACACGTCAGCAGCACACACGCCACCGTGCTCACCACCGCTGGGCGCCGCTAGACAGCCTGCCAACTGCACTAGCTGGATAGTGCCGCCAACAACAGACGGTTGTGTGCGATAGAGATAAATGGTGGCCCCCTTTGCGTGCGGGAATAAAGGTGGATCAAATGATTGGTGTCTCCGAGCTGTGTCACCACACGTTATACACCCACTTGTCACCACCACCCGGTGGTGGTGGCGTCACCATGCCGCTTGCGCCAGCCGACGTGCGCTTTGAGACCACGCGAAGTGTCGAAGGCTTGCTGCTGGCAGGTCATGGGGCAGACCCAGCGGGTGACATGGGTTGACTGGCAGATGCACTACTGTGCCAGGCTAGGTGCAGGAGGTCACGGGGCAGACCCAGCAGGTGACATGAGTTGACTGAGATGACTGGCAGATGCACTGCTGTGCCAGGCTAGGTGCAGGAGGTCACGGGACAGACCCAGGTGGTGACATGAGATGACTGGCAGATGCACCACTGTGCCAGGCTAGGTGCAGGAGGTCACGGGACAGACCCAGGTGGTGACATGAGATGACTGGCAGATGCACCACTGTGCCAGGCTAGGTGCAGGAGGTCACGGGACAGACCCAGGTGGTGACATGAGATGACTGGCAGATGCACCACTGTGCTAGTGAGAGGTGATGGCGTGCTAGCGACAGGTGTGTGTGCTAGCGACAGGTGTGTGTGCTAGTGACAGGTGTGTGTGCTAGTGACAGGTGTGTGTGCTAGTGGGAGGTGTGGCCGTGCCTGCAGGCTGAAGTTGCTGGTCTGCAGGAAGGGCAGCGTGGTGGAGCGGTAGTCCGAGTCGGTCTCCTCGATGAGGAACGCCTCCCGGCGCTCGTACTTGAGGAGGTGCAAAGGGGTGGCCGGGCAGATCACGGTGGCCTTCATCTCTACACGCGGGAGACAGGACGTAGAAACGCGGGGATATACAGGTGTAGAGAAGTTCCGACGGACGTACTCGGAGGTAAGTGAAGGGCTTTCGCCAGGGTTTATTAAAGCTGTTACAATATTACACAGCAGGGTACACAACTCCCAGGGGCTAGGGGGGACTCCTACTCTGAGTCCGGGTCCCTGCCGGCTAGCTCCGGTCTCTCTCTCGTGTCGGATCGGGGACTCTGCCGAATCCACCGAGCGGAGAGAGAGAAGCGCCTCTACGGCTACCACCGGCTTCTCCCCAGACTCGCCACTCGATCCCTCTCTCTACCCCTGGCTCCCTCTTCACCCTGCTTACTCTACCTGTTACCACGGTGACCCCGCTCACGTCACGGTGTATCCCTTAAGTTCCCTAGGAGACGTGACGTCATCGCACTGAACGACACACCTGACGTCACGTCCCCATTTTACTCCTCTACACAGGTAGCAACAGCAGCTCCACACTGCCCACCAGGGATTAGTTGTCTGTCTGTCGTGCATAGCCACGCCCTCGATTTGTATTTCATAGAGCGCTTAGGGCGGGCTCGGCACCACGTGACGCGCCGCGTGACACGGATCGCACGAATGCGCCGTCCAACCAAGTTCCTACCTGCCCACTCCGTAGGAACGTGTTAGAGACGCGGAGAAATAAGTCACACAGCGGCATGGCCGGGGCCGATCACAGTCGCCTTCAACTATACACACAGCAACATGGAGACCCGGGGATATAGAGATACGGGGATATCAAAACACAGGGATACATAGAAATGGGGATATAGAGACACAGATAAGAGTCATAAAAAAATAAGTGACACATTAGAGTGGCCAGAGCAGATAACAACAGGAGCATTCAACTATGCGGAGACACGGTGACACGGAGACACCGGGAGATGGAGAGATGGAGACACGGAGACACGGAGACACGGTGACACGGAGACACGGTGACACGGAGACACGGAGACACGGTGACACGGAGACACGGAGACACGGTGACACGGTGACACGGAGACATGGAGACACGGAGACACGATGACACGGAGACACGGTGACACGGAGACACGGAGACACGGTGACACGGTGACACGGAGACACGGTGACACGGAGACACGGAGACACGGAGACACGGAGACACGGAGACACGGTGACACGGAGACACGGAGACACGGTGACACGGAGACACGGTGACACGGAGACACGGTGACACGGAGACACGGAGACACGGTGACACGGAGACACGGAGACACGGAGACACGGTGACACGGAGACACGGAGACACGGAGACACGGAGACACGGTGACACGGAGACACGGAGACACGGAGACACGGAGACACGGAGACACGGTGACACGGAGACACGGTGACACGGAGACACGGAGACACGGAGACACGGAGACACGGTGACACGGAGACACGGAGACACGGTGACACGGAGACACGGTGACACGGAGACACGGTGACACGGAGACACGGTGACACGGAGACACGGTGACACGGAGACACGGAGACACGGAGACACGGTGACACGGAGACACGGAGACACGGAGACACGGAGACACGGAGACACGGTGACACGGTGACACGGAGACACGGAGACACGGAGACACGGAGACACGGAGACACGGTGACACGGAGACACGGAGACACGGTGACACGGAGACACGGTGACACGGAGACACGGAGACACGGTGACACGGAGACACGGAGACACGGTGACACGGAGACACGGAGACACGGAGACACGGAGACACGGAGACACGGAGACACGGAGACACGGTGACACGGAGACACGGAGACACGGTGACACGGAGACACGGAGACACGGTGACACGGAGACACGGAGACACGGTGACACGGAGACACGGAGACACGGTGACACGGAGACACGGTGACACGGTGACACGGAGACACGGTGACACGGAGACATGGGGAGATGGAGACACGGAGACAGGGTGACACGGCACCATGCCGTCTGCTTCGCTCACAGCGGACGTGAAAAGATCCCGAGGCGTGTTCGGTCGTCGTTGCCGCAATTTGCGGAATAGAAGACGAGTTACACGGCACACACGTCACCCACTTGGGACCACGCGCGGACGCAGCGCCAATCGGCGGCGGGGAAAATCCGCCATGACCCTCCTGAAAGTCAGTCGCGAGACTCGGTGATTCTCTCCCGCCGGATCAACGAGCCGATTCGTCGTTACAATTTACTTCCGTGCCGTTCCTCTTATTGCTACGAAACCTTGAACCCCGTGGCTACGGCACCGCATGGGCACAAAAGGCAGGGGGAGTGGGAGAGGGGACGCTGGAGACACAGGACGGGCACTGGCGAGGAAAGGGAGCGGAGATACGGCAGCCAAGGCTCAGGAGAGGTGAGGAGAGCTGCTACATTAAGGAGCGGTGTCTTTATCCGATTGATCCGACCGCTACGATTGATCCAATAGTTACGATTTATCTGATTGATACGATTGATCCAATTGCTACGATTTATCTGATTGCTACGATTGATCCGATTGCTACAATTGATCCGATTGCTACAATGTCTACGATTGATCCAATTGCTATGATTTATCTGAATGATCCAATTGCTATGATTCATCGTATCTCTACAATTGCTATCATTAACCCAATTGCTATGATTGATCAAATTGATCAACTTGCTAGGATTGATCAGACTGCTGCGATTGATCCGATTGCTATGATTAATCGTATGACTACAATTGCTACCATTAACCCGATTGATATGATTGATCAAATTGATCAACTTTCTACGATTGATCCGATTGATCTACTTGCTACGATTGATCCGAATGCTGTTGCAGTGACCGACGGCTGTGCACGCACCGCTGCTCCCTGGCGGAGGCCGTGCCGTGTAGGTGCCGTAGATGTCGTTGTGGAGGTCTCCCTGCAGCGCCGTGTCCCCACTCAGCAGGGCGGGCAGCTGAGACTCGCAGAACGGAGTCTTCTCCAGGATCACGACGGCATCACGAGCCTCCTCCTCCTCCTCCTCCTCACCATCACCACCATCGTCACCACCATCGTCACCACCATCGTCACCCTGCGGGAGCAGCAATAGGCATTTTTGGACCATCTTATCTGACAGGCACTATTTTACTTTACCGAGTGTTAACATCCCCAGTGTTTAACAGTACTCTCTCTTTATTGTCAGCCAACACTGGTATCAACAACATGGGCATTTTCGTTCTCTGCCATCATGTGCACCAACAGGTGCTTGTGCACAGGCATGGCCACGCCCACATGCACCTCGTGATCTCTGTTAGCCCCGCCCCCACCTCCCGATACGTTCCATTCATTGGCTACCACATTCTGATAAGCCCCTCCCCCCCTCTCCTCCCCCTTAACTTGTATTTAAGAACTTGCATCTTGGAATCCCTGCCTCACTTGATACAGCAAATCTGGCTGTGACGGTCCCAATCTGATGACGGAGACTTGTGTTGCCTCCGAAACGTCGTGATTTTATTATTTTATTAATTTTAATTTAATGTTTTACCTACATGGTAACTTTACCCAAAGAACTAAGAGTATGGGGTTCAGAGGTTATTCATTCCAGTTGAAGTTATTCATCGTCGTCGTCATCGTCGCTTTAAAGAAAACTCGTGTCATTGTCCCGGGTTGGCGGATCAACAACAACTAGTGGCGGTGACGTCACCACGGCGCTTGTGCCAGGCTAGGTGCACGTTGAGGCTTCCACGTGAAGTGTCGAACGCCCGCTGGCAGGAGGAGGTTACAAGACCCGGCAGGTGCCACGGGTCGACTGAGTGGGATGAGGGGCCGATGCGTGAGGGCCTTCATCCAGCAGTGGATAGAGCACGGCTGACGGTGGCGATTTAAGTTAATTGTAACGACAATAACGACAATAACAACAATAACAATAATAACAACAAAATTAACGACAATAACAACGGAATGAAAGGGAAATAATAAAATAATATAAATATAAAACAAGCAGGTGAAATAATAAAATAATATAAATATTAAACAATATTATTTTTGATGTATATTATTTTATTATTTCCCTTCTACGTGACTTTACCGAAAGAAACAAGAATATGAATCCCTGCAGCCACGAAAGCTTTAAATCGAAATCACGACAACAATAACGTCACCAACAATAACGCCAACAACAATAATAACAAAATTAACAATAACGATAACAACGTCAACAACAATAACAACAAAATGAACAATAACGATAACAATAACGTCAACAACAATAACGTCAACAACAATAATAACAAAATGAACAATAACGACAACAATAACGTCAACAACAATAACAACAAAATGAACAATAACGATAACAATAACGTCACCAACAATAATAACAAAATGAACAATAACGTCAACAACAATAATAACAAAATGAACAATAACTATAACAACAACGTCAACAACAATAATAACAAAATGAACAATAACGATAACAATAACGTCAACAATAATAACAAAATGAACAATAACGATAACAATAACGTCAACAATAATAACAAAATGAACAATAACGATAACAATAACGTCAACAATAATAACAAAATGAACAATAACGATAACAATAACGTCAACAACAATAACGTCAACAACAATAATAACAAAATGAACAATAACGACAACAATAACGTCAACAACAATAATAACAAAATGAACAATAACGTCAACAACAATAATAACAAAATGAACAATAACTATAACAACAACGTCAACAACAATAATAACAAAATGAACAATAACGATAACAATAACGTCAACAATAATAACAAAATGAACAATAACGATAACAATAACGTCAACAATAATAACAAAATGAACAATAACGATAACAATAACGTCAACAACAATAACGCCAACAATAATAACAAAAGTAACAACAATAACGTCACCAACAATAACGTCAACAACAATAACGTCAACAACAATAACGTCACCAACAATAACGTCAACAACAATAACGTCAACAACAATAACGTCACCAACAATAACGTCAACAACAATAACGTCAACAACAATAACGTCAACAACAATAACGTCACCAACAATAACGTCACCAACAATAACGTCAACAACAATAACGTCACCAACAATAACGTCACCAACAATAACGTCAACAACAATAACGTCAACAACAATAACGTCACCAACAATAACGTCAACAACAATAACGTCAACAACAATAACGTCACCAACAATAACGTCACCAACAATAACGTCAACAACAATAACGTCAACAACAATAACGTCACCAACAATAACGTCAACAACAATAACGTCAACAACAATAACGTCACCAACAATAACGTCAACAACAATAACGTCAACAACATTAATATAAAAATACCTTCGTCTCCCCGCTCCACTTGGCGTGCAGGAAGACGACCTTCTGCCTCGGGTTGTCGTTTAAGACCCGGACGAGTTTGAAGCCGCGAAGCGACGTCAACGTCTCGCCCGAGGCGACCACTTTGCGCTTCTTCTTCTGCTGCTGCTGTGAGGCGATTGAGTTCCCCTCCTCAGGAGGAGACGAAGAAGACGACGACGAAGACGAAGCGGCCGCCATTTCACTCGCCAAGCTGCCGCCGCCGCCACCGCCGCTCGCTCATTTCCCGCCAAAATCGCGAGCGCGTCCATTACACCTCCCCCACTCAACTCCCCAACAGGATGGTGGAGAGTTTGATGTTTGAAGTTGATGTTAAAAATAAATATCGACACAATTACGCGTCAAATATGGATTATGTGAGGGAAACATACTGCCAGCTTGCTTTGTTATTTGTATATTCGAAACGTTTATTTTAGCCCGATTATGCATGACGTCGGGCACTCGGCGGCCATCTTGCGTAGGGAGAAGGTGGAGTGACGCGCTGGGGATGCGGTGTGGACCCTGTATGGGGTGACGTCACGTGCCCTGTATGACTCATTACCCCGTAGTAACATGGCCGACTGGTACTCGGTCCTTGACTTACGAACACTTTACTTACGAGCACTCGACTTACGAACACCCGACTTACGGACACCCGACTTACAAACGCCCGACTTACGGACACCCGACTTACGGACGACCGCACTTACGGACACCAGCTTCCGCGAACTCTTTTATTGTAACATCGACTTAAAACGCCAACTCTCGCTTGCACATTGATCTGTTTTGTTCAGCTCAGCGATCCTCCGCGCGATGTTAACGAGTCGGCCTCGTGCTGGGAGTGAGAATTTTAAATTTTAAATAGATTGTGCTCCGACTTACGAACGGGCCACAGGAACGAATTGTGTTCGTAAGTCGGGGACTGATGGGAGAACGGCTTCTTGCGTTCTGGCCGAAACGTCGTGAGAATTGTATTTTATTATGTTTTATTTTTATTATTTTATTATTTCCCTTATACGTGACTTTACCGAAAGAACCAAGAAGATGAATACCTGCAGTCACGAAAGCTTTAAATCGAAATTTGACTGATGGGAACTTGTGTTGCCATGTCAATAGGGTTTACCCATTCTAGCCATAAAACAGGTGTTGAGATGTTGAAGCTTTCGTCACGTGCGTGACTTTTTACTTTTAAGTGACTTTACCGAAAGAACCAAAGAGTATATGTGTTACGATGTTGTAAGGAATCAAGTCTGCATTCGCCACATGCAAACACAATGTGCTGTGTGCTGTGCTTTTACCCTTTCTGGCAAAACATTGCCAGACAGGGTAGAAGCTATTCTGAATTGTACTGGTAGGAACCTCCTGGTTACACCAGCCCACAGGGGATTATTGTGTCCGTCGTGCAGGGAGGGGCTGGGGAGGGGCTGGGAGGGGTGGGGAGGGGCTGGGTGGGGAGGGTGGGGCTGGGTGGGGAGGGGCTGGGTAGGGAGGGGCTGGGTGGGAAGTGTGGGGAGGGGCTGGGTGGGGAGGGTGGGGAGGGGCTGGGTGGGGAGGGTGGGGAGGGGCTGGGTGGGGAGGGAGGGGAGGGTGGGGCTGGGTGGGGAGGGTGGGGCTGGGTGGGGGGTGGGAGGGGTGGGGCTGGGTGGGGAAGGGCTGGTCACCCCGTGGTGCCCTTATAAAACTCAACGTTTCACCTACTCACGCCGGCTTGTGCCCGCCCTCACAGTCGGGCATATTTGCGGAATACACCACGCTCTGGCCGTTGACCCTGCAGGCCATTGACCCAGCAACCCGACGTTCCTACCAGCTCCCTCCGCAGGAGGAATGTGTTTCTACTTTCATTCTGGCAAAAGGTATCCTATGACACAGCTGCTGCTCGCCCCGAGCTTTGAACGCTGTGATGCGTGTGGCATTGCCCTAGTGCTGCCCGCCTTGAGGCGTCGTTCTCTCGTCTGACACCGGCGGTGAGAGAGGGACTAAGGGTTTCTTTGGGGCGGAATCTGCAGATCTTAACTACCTTGAAGGGGGTGGTGGGGTGGATTAATCGACTCATGAATATGAAGGCGGTGGTTGCCAGCCCGTGCAAGGCTCTAAAACCACCGAGTCAGACCTCTCCTGAACTCATCTTCTTGGTTCTTTCGGTAAAGTCACGTAGAATGGAAATAATAAAACAATAAAAAATTAACCCGTAAAAACAAAGTTTTTCACTATAAATCCTTTATATGCGTGGCGGCTAGAGTCCTCTCGTCCTCTGGCTTGAGATTGCTGCCAGCTATGGGTCAGATGATTGCCTGCCCCCATTAAGCAATTGGTAATTAAATATATTTTTTCCTAAAAAGTGTAAAATTTTGGAAAAAAAATTTCACGAAAATAAATTGTCACGCACAACGAGTCTGTGTGCAAAATGTCAGCTCGATTGGATCATGGGAAGTGGGTTAAAAAACGACCGAAAGATTTGCACGGTCGTAAGCGCGCAAGCAAGCAAGCAAGTGAACTTAATATAAAGGATTTAAAAATAAAACATAATAAAATTATTCTCACGACGTTTCTTATGTTTTATTTTTATTGTTTTATTATTTCCATTCTACGTGATGACTTTACCGAAAGAACCAAGAAGATGAATCCCTGCAGTCACGAAAGCTTTAAATCGAAAATTCTCCTGAACTCCTTCAAGCCCGTGGGCTGACGGAAGCCAACCGGTGAGGTGTGGTCACGTGGTGGGGTTGGGGTGAGCACCCTCAACAATTCGTAGTCCAAACATCTGGGCAGCTCACTCTGATGCTGCTGCTGCTGATGATGCTGATGCTGATGATGATGAGAGACTGAATGTGGAAGCCGGTCCGTGCCTATAAACAACTCCCCCACCACTAACCTGCTGATGATTTTGATAATAGAATGTGATGCTGCTGATATTGATGCAGCTGATGATATTGACAATGCTGCTGATGCTGATATTGATAATGCTGCTGATATTGATCATGCTGCTGATGATATTGATAATGCTGCAGATGATATTGATAATGCTGCAGGTGATATTGATGCTGCAGCTGATATTGATAATGCTGCTGCTGCTGATATTGATAATGCTGCTGATATTGATAATGCTGCTGCCGATGCTGATATTGATAATGCTGCTGTTGACAATGCTGCCGAGGCTGATATTGACAATGCTGCTGACATTGATAATGCTGCTGCTGATGACGATATTGATGATGTTGATGACGATATTGATGATGCTGCAGATTATATTTATAATGCTGCTGATATTGATACTGCTGCCGATGATGATGTTGATAATGCTGCTGATGATGATATTGATGATGCTATAAAGACAATGCTGCTGATGATGATGATATTGATAATGCTGCTGCTGATATTGATGATGCTGATAAAGACACCACCACCAGGAGACCCAGGATTCGAGTCCCAGGGTGTCGTCCCGTGTGTCTCTCTCGGTGGGGGGGGGGGGGGGTCCACAAAGTTGTTGCGTGAATGAGACAGGAACGAGGCCGCAGTAATCGATACACTACAATTTATAATTTCAAGCATTGTGCACTCGGCAATGAAACCACAGACCACGACGTTAATACGGCAATCATAATAATCATAACAGCAACAATAATCAAATCGTCGTAATCATAACGTCACCACACGTTTAAGAATAGGACATGAAACAACTCTTTACATGATGGGTTTCGTGAAATGACAATTATACAGTGTGTGTGCGCGATTGGTATTTAACGGTGTGTGGGTGTGGTAGTGTGTGTGTGGTAGTGTGTGTGTGTGGTAGTGTGTGTGTGTGTGGTAGTGTGTGTGTGTGTGGTAGTGTGTGTGTGGTAGTGTGTGTGTGGTAGTGTGTGTGTGTGTGGTAGTGTGTGTGTGTGGTAGTGTGTGTGTGTGGTAGTGTGTGTGGTAGTGTGTGTGTGGTGGTAGTGTGTGTGTGGTAGTGTGTGTGTGTGTGTGTGGTAGTGTGTGTGTGTGGTAGTGTGTGTGTGTGTGGTAGTGTGTGTGTGGTAGTGTGTGTGTGTGGTAGTGTGTGTGTGGTAGTGTGTGTGTGTGTGGTAGTGTGTGTGTGTGGTAGTGTGTGTGTGGTAGTGTGTGTGTGGTAGTGTGTGTGTGTGTGGTAGTGTGTGTGTGTGGTAGTGTGTGTGTGTGGTAGTGTGTGTGGTAGTGTGTGTGTGGTGGTAGTGTGTGTGTGGTAGTGTGTGTGTAAGTTAGCTGATGAAAGTTGCAAGCGAGAATTTCATCATCGCTTGCAGCTGGGGTTGGCATCGTCCCCCACTCCACCTGATGTCGAGGGTAAATGGGCGAGGTTTAAGACTGTGACTCATGCAGCTGCAATGGCTGCTTTGGGTACGCGGTCCAGACCTCCCCGGGAACCCTGGCTGACGGAGGAGGTGTTCAGGTTAATTGAGAAAAAGCGACAGGCCCACTCTCATCGCCTACAGCATCCCACGTCAGAGAATGAGGAGGTTTACCGCAGCCTTCGCTCGGAGGTTCGGAGAGCCGTAAGGCGCTGTAAGGATGGGTGGTGGTCGCGGGTTGCTGAGGAGATGGAGTCTGCCTCAGTGGCCCGCGATCACAAATCACTATTTAACTCCATCAAAAAAGTAACCTGCAGCGCCACACCTATTACCATCATTAGAGGAAAAAACGGTGATCCAATCTCCGACCCCCAGGAACAGGTTTGCAGATTTGCTGAGCATTTCTGTGAGGTCCTGGGGGAGGGAAAATCTCTCAGCCAGGAAAACATCATGGCACAAAGTGGGGATAACCCTGCTGAGGCTGCGGTGCCTCAAATATTGGAAGAGGTCACCCCCTGTGAGTGGCTGGCTGAGGTACCGGCTGTTGAGGAAGTACTGAGGGCGATCCGGAGTCTGAGACCAGGGAAGGCACCGGGCAGAGATGATCTCCCAGGCGAAATGCTGAGGGAGGGTGGCGTTTGTGCACAGACTGCCCTATATGACATCATAACAACAGTCTGGACCACTGGACGGGTTCCGCAGGACTGGAAGGATGCCCTGGTGGTCCCCCTCTTTAAGAAGGGGGACCGCACAGACTGTAACAACTACAGGGGCATCTCACTCCTCAGTGTGCCGGGTAAGGTCCTGGCAAGGATTATTCAACATCGCCTTGCTAGGCATGCTGAGGAGAGGCTTGCGGAGCCCCAATGTGGTTTCAGGAAAGGGCGGTCCTGCACAGATGCCATATTTTCTGTCCGTCTGCTACAGCAGAGGTGTAGGGAATTCCAAAAAGACCTACATCTCTGCTTTATTGACCTGGTCAAGGCCTATGATACCATCAGTAGGACTGGGCTCTGGGTTGTTCTTCGTGCTTTCGGAGTCCCTGACCCTCTGCTCACGATCATTAAGGACCTTCATGATGGTGAGCGGGCCCGGGTAAAACTACGTGGCCGGGAGTCGGAGCCTTTCCCTGTACACCTTGGGGTGCGACAGGGATGTCCTCTGGCTCCCACATTATTTAACATCTATTTCGACTGCGTAGTTCGTGAAGCCTTCAATAGCTGTACCGGGGGAATTACCATTTGGTACAGATATAATGGGAGGCTGATCGACGCCCGGGTGCGATCAAGGGATGGCTCCCTATTGGTCAACCACGTTATGTATGCCGATGATTTGGTAATAGCTGCTCATTCAGAAGAGGAGTTGGAGACGCTGCTGCTGAGGCTGGAGTGTGCCACTAAGAGGTGGGGCCTTACCATCAGCCCCACCAAAACTAAGCACCTGCCTGGGTATTTTGTACCATCGGGCACTCCGCCCCCACAACTCCCAATCGGTGATGGGGCAGTTGTGGAGAGAGTAGAGAGTTTCCCATACCTGGGCAGTGTGCTCATGACCAGCTCCAGTTTATCAGCAGAGGTCTCACTCCGAATCAGTCGAGCGGCAATATCTTTTCATCGGTTGCGTAACGCTGTGTGGAAGCTACCTGGTCTGTCGCTCCGCACGAAGCTTCAGGTCTTCTCGGCCACGGTCATTCCCTCCCTTCTCTACGCTTGCGAAACGTGGACCCCCCTAGTGGAGCATCTTCGCCGGTTGGAAACATTTAGGCTGGCCTGCCTACGATCCATCCTGGGTTTGACCAGGCTGGATTGTGTGAGGAGCTCACAAGTCCTTGAAAGATCTGGGCAAAGTCCCATCAGTGAGCTCCTCCGGCAGGCAAGGCTGCGTTGGCTGGGTCATGTAGCCCGCATGCCCAGCCACCGCATGCCTAAACAGCTTTTGTTCGGCCGGATCGAGGGGGCTAAACGGGCGCGGCACGGGCTAGAGAAGAGATGGAGTGATGTGGTACAGGAGGACGTGGAGCTGAGTGGACTTGCCGATGACTGGTACCAGCGGTGTCAAGATCGGCCTCAGTGGAGGAGGCTCGTGAAGGACGCTACTGGGCAGTTGGAGGCAGTCGCCCTCCAACAACAACGGAGGGCGGAGGAGCGACGCTCACAACAACGAGCGGAGCGCCGGGTGGCTAAAGCACAGCAAGTTGGCACAGTAGGGGGCACAGGTGGTGCATCAGCCAGTCATCTCGGTCATCTCGGTCAGTCGACCCGTGGCACCTGCTGGGTCTGCCCCGTGACCTCCTGCCAGCGGGCGTTCGACACTTCACGTGGCCTCAAGGTGCACATGGCCTGGCACAAGCGTCGTGGTGACGTCACCGCCACTTAGTGGCGAATGGCGGTTGTTGTTGTGTTGTGTCTTGTAGTGTGTGTGGTAGTGTGTGTGTGAATGCAGTAGTGTGTGTGTGGTAGTGTGTGTTTAGTAGTGGATGTGTGTGGTAGTGTGTGTGTTTAGTAGTGGATGTGTGTGGTAGTGTGTGTGTTTAGTATGGGTGTGTGTGTGTGGGCGGTCCTGCACAGATGCAATATTTTCTGTCCGTCTGCTACAGCAGAGATGTAGGGAATTCCAACAAGACCTACATCTCTGCTTTATTGACCTGGTCAAGGCCTATGATACCATCAGTAGGGCTGGGCTCTGGGTTGTTCTTCGTTTTTTCGGAGTACCTGACCCTCTGCTCACGATCATTAAGGACCGTCATGAAGGTGATCGGGCCCGGGTAAAACTATGTGGCCGGGAGTCAGAGCCATTTCTTGTACACCTTCGGGTGCGACAGGGATGTCCTCTGGCTCCCACATTATTTAACATCTATTTTGACCGCGTGGTTCATGAAGCCTTCAATAGCTGTACCGGGGGAATTTCCATTTGGTACAGATATAATGGGAGGCTGATCGATGCCCGGGTGCGGTCAAGG
>NW_027614828.1:62657-82657 GCF_965212315.1 Lampetra planeri | reverse complement strand
TGTCTTGTTGTATGTACACACACACACACGTGGACACACACACACACGTGGACACACACACACACGTACACCTACCTGTCCATAGCCATAAGCTGCTGTCTCTTCTGCTGGTAGTGATATAGCTGGGCCCTGTGAGCCAGCCTGCTGTCTGCACGCTGCACACACACAGCAGACAAAGACAGAGAGACACAGTGCACCGTCGAGATCTATAGAGATTTGTGACAGGCAAGCCGCAGGAGAGAGTCTGTGGCCGTGCAACGCAAGTGGTGGAGCACACTGCCAACGCCACGGCAGTCTGCGCTCCTTCAACGGAGGAGGAGGAGGAACGGCAAAACCACACAAACTCTCACAAACACGCCTAGGGCCACCCCAAGCTGCCGCTGGGGGTGCCCCTCGGCGCGACCACGCAGACACATTGCTGCTCTCTTCTGTGAAACAAGTGCAGGCCGTGTCGGTGAAACACGTCGACTCAATGATGATTTACTTGGGAAAAAACACACGACACACACACAACACACAGTACACGACACAGACACACACACACGACACACAGAGCACATAACACACACACACACAACACACACACAACACAACCCACACACACAACACACAGTACACGACACACACACAACACAACCCACACACACGACACACAACACACAGTACACGACACACACACAACACAACCCACACACATGACACACACAGCACATAACACACACAGCACATAACACACACAGCACATAAAACAGACACAACATACACACACACACAACCCACACACACGACACACACCATACACACACACACTCACACACACCACACAACACAACCCACACACACGACACACACACAGCAAACACACACAACACACGCACACACAACACACACAAGACACACAACACACGCACACACAACACACACACACGACACACACCATACACACACACACTCACACACACCACACAACACAACCCACACACACGACACACACACAGCAAACACACACAACACACGCACACACAACACACACAAGACACACAACACACGCACACACAACACACACACGACACAGCACACACACGACACACACACAGCAGTGGTGACCTGCGTACCGGCAGCGTTGGGGGTCTCTGCGAGCCGGGCGAGTGGGCGCTGCACACCCTGTAGTCTGCCTTCTGCACCATGCCGCCTGCACGGTGCAGCCTGCAAAGACAAAGGTCCCCCGAGTAGCCTTCACAAGACTGTCGGGGCAAGTGCTGTTCGTGGCGAGCGGCAGCGTCAATTGAGGCCGGCACGATGGCGCACGAGGGGGTGGGGGGTCAGCAGCATCACACCCGCCCGGCCGCCTTTGTCTCCCCAGTGGCGATGTTTACTACACACTGCACCAGGTACCCATTTGAGGCTGGGTCGACCTACGGGGAGGCCCCGATTCAGATAATCGTCACTGGTGTTGGTCGTGAGAGGGAATCGAACTTGGGTCGCTGGGTTCGTAGCGCGGCGCACTCACCACTGCACTATCTCTCCGCATGTATACATACCGTGGTGGCGGTGGTGGCGGTGGCAGTGGTAGTGGTGATGGAGGTGGTGGTGGTGGCGGTAGCAGTTTTGGTGGCGGTTGTAGTGGCGGTGGTGGTAGTGGAAGTGGGGATGGTGGTGGTCCTGGTGGGGGTGGCAGTGGTGGTGGCGATGGTGGCGGCGGTGGTGGTGGCGATGGTGGTGGTGGTGATGGAAGTGGGGATGGTGGTGGTGGTGGCGATGGTGGTGATGGAAGTGGGGATGGTGGTGGCGATGGTGGCGATGGTGGTGGCGATGGTGGTGGTGGTGGCGGCGATGGTGGCGGTGGTGGTGGTTGTAGGCTCACCTGTACCAGCACGCTGCCATGGTTACGAGGGCAGACACCGCCGCCACGGTGCTCACCATCGCCGCCACTGTGCCAGGCACACAAGAGACAAAGGTCACCCAGGTAGCCTTTGACAGATTGTCGGGCCGAGTGCTGTTGGCGAGCATCACCAGCGGTAGCAGCGCTGACCGAGGCCGGCACGGCGCACGAGGAGTGGAGAAGTTTACCGCACTCCACAGCCGATATACATTTCAGGCTGAGTCGGACTAGGGGAGGCCCAGGACCGGTTCAAATAATTGTCACTCAACAACAACCACCGCCATTTGCCTCTAAGTGGCGGTGACGTCACCACGGCCCCTGTGCCAGGCTAGGTGCACTGCGAGGCCACGTGAAGTGTCGAAGGTTCGCTGACAGGAGGAGGTCACGGGACAGATCATGACATGGGTTGACTGAGATGACTGGCAGATGTACACCAGCTGTACCCCCTACTGTGCCAACTCGCTGTGTTTTAGCCGCCCGGCGCTCCGCTCGTTGTTGTGAGCGTCGCTCCTCTGCCCTCCGTTGTTGCTGGAGGGCGACTGCCTCCAACTGCCCAGTAGCGTCCTTCACGAGCCTCCTCCACTGAGGCCGATCTTGACACCGCTGGTACCAGTCATCGGCAAGTCCAATCAGCTCCACATCCTCCTGTACCACATCACTCCATCTCTTCTCTAGCCCGTGTCGCGCCCGTTTAGCTCCCTCTATGCGGCCAAACAGAAGTTACTTGGGCATGCGGTGGCTGGGCATGCGGGCTACATGGCCCAGACAAAGCAGCCTTGCCTGCCGGAGGAGCTCACCAATGTGACTGTGTCCAGATCTTTCAAGGATTTGTGAGCTCCTCACAAAATCCAGGCTGGTTAAACCCAGGATGGATCGTAGGCAGGCCAGCCTAAATGTTTCTAACCGGCGAAGATGCTCCATTAGGGGGGTCCACATACAGAAGGAAGGGCATGACCGTGACTGAGAAGACCCGAAGCTTCAACACAGCGTTAGTAAGCTGATGAGAAGATTATGGCGCTCGACTGACTGTGAGACTTCTGCTGTCAAACTGGAGCTGGTCATGTGCACCCTGCCCAGGTAGGGAAGCCTCTCCACTCCTTCCACAACTGCCCCATCACGAACGTGCTCTCTCTCTCTCTGTGTAGAATAGGGGGGAGATCATACAAACCCCACTCACTCTGTAGAACAAGGGGAGATCACACAAACTCCACTCACTCTCACCCTGTAGAACAGGGGGAGATCATACAAACCCCACTCACTCTGTAGAACAGGGGGAGATCACACAAACTCCACTCACTCACTCTGTAGAAAAGGGGGAGATCATACAAACTACACTCACCCTGTAGAACAGGGGGAGATCACACAAACGCCACTCACTCTGTAGAACAGGGGGAGATCACACAAACTCCACTCACTCTGTAGAACAGGGGGAGTTCACATAAACTCTACTCACTCACTCTGTAGAACAGGGGGAGTTCACATTAACTCCATTCACTCACTCTGTAGAACAGGGAGAGATCACACAAACTCCACTCACTCACTCTGTAGAACAGGGGGAGTTCACATAAACTCCACTCACTCACTCTGTAGAACAGGGAGAGATCATACAAACTCCACTCACTCACTCTATAGAACAGGGGGAGATCACACAAACTCCACTCACTCACTCTGTAGAACAGGGGGAGTTCACACAAACTCCACTCACTCACTCTGTAGAACAGGGAGAGATCACACAAACTCCACTCACTCACTCTGTAGAACAGGGAGAGATCATACAAACTCCACTCACTCACTCTGTAGAACAGGGAGAGATCACACAAACTCCACTCACTCACTCTGTAGAACAGGGGGAGTTCACACAAACTCCACTCACTCACTCTGTAGAACAGGGAGAGATCACACAAACTCCACTCACTCACTCACTCTGTAGAACAGGGGTAGAACACAGCAACTCCACTCACTCACCCAGGGCAGCCTCAGTGTGTGTGTGTTCTGAAGAGGAGTGAGGTACAGTAGTGGAGCCACGCTGTGTGGGGAGGTGACTGCGGTGTCAGCCCCCGTTCACTCTCAGCCCCGGTTCACCCTCAACCTCGGTTCACCCTCAGCCCCCGTTCACCCTCAACCCCGGTTCACCCTCAGCCCCCGTTCACTCACCCAACAGCAGGGGGCTTGGGGCACTCGCCGACTTGGATGCCGCCAGCCGCCCCGCCACCGTGCCGAGAGGCTTCGAGATTTCCGGTTCCAGGTCGTCCGATCTGTCTCCTCCGACCGTCGCCACCGCCGCCGCCACCACCACCACCACCTCCTCCTCGTCGTCGTGGTCTTTCGTTGTTGTACTGGTGATGTCCGCCCCTACGTCCGATCCTCCTCCTCCACCCGGCTCGCTGTTCTGGCCGGATGTACCGTCACCACCAGCACCACCAGCACCACCACCAGCACTGCCACCACCACCACCACTGATGGTGGTCATGGTGACAGGTTTCTTCGCATGACCACCACCATTGCCGCCACCGCCACCACCGCCACCACCACCGCCGGTGCCTCTGCCCCGCGTCTGCTGCTGCTGCAGCGTCTTCACGTCCACCACCTCCTCCTCGATCTCTCCGCCGATCTCGTGCCGCGTCGAGATCTGCTGAGCGTCGATCCTCCACACGGTGTGGGCCCGCGGAGTGGAGTCGTGGCCCCCCCCACCCCCTCCACCTCCTCCTCCTCCACCACCTCCACCACCTCCTCCTCCACCTCCTCCTCCTCCACCTCCACCGCTCATCGCCACTTCGCCGTGTGCCCCCTTCCCCCTCCGCCCGGCGCGATGGCGACGGCTCTCCCTCGTGTCCCCGGCTCTCCCGGGATCCTCCTTCGTGTCGTCGCCCTCCCTGGCGCGAGACGTCCCACGCCGCGTCTCCTCCTCCTCCTGCTGCTCCTCCTGCCCCCGCCACGCCGTGGCCGAGACCGCCACGCCAGGCCCTGACGCGCCAGGCCCTGCCGCGCCAGGCCCTGCCACGGCAGGCCCTGCCACGGCAGGCGGTGACGCGCCCCGCAGGTGCTGCCACTGCTGCCCGTGGGCCTTCCCGCCGCGTCTCTGCTCGCCCCCACGGGGCTCTAAGGCTCCGCCGCCACCGTCACCGTCGCCACCATCACCGTGACCGTCACCGCCACCGTCACCACCGCTGGTGGCGGTGGTGGTGGTGGTGTGCGCGCCGCTCAACACGGAGGCGATGAACTCCTCGTCGGCGTCGTCGCCCGGGAGACCCAGCCGGTGCCTCCGGTCGTCTACGAGGGGACAGACGGCAGCAGCAGCAGCAGCAGCTCAACACTACCGGCACCACGACTACAGGGAGGGGGTGTGGGTCTCTGTGTGGGTCTGTGGGTCTCTGTGTGGGTCTGTGGCTCTCTGTGTGAGTCTGTGGCTCTCTGTGTGGGTCTCTATGTGGGTCTGTCGGTCTCTGTGTGGGTCTCTGTGTGAGTCTGTGGCTCTCTGTGGGTCTCTGTGTGAATCTGTCGGTCTCTGTGTGAGTCTGTGGCTCTCTGTGTGAGTCTGTGGCTCTCTGTGTGAGTCTGTGGCTCTCTGTGTGAGTCTGTGGCTCTCTGTGCGAGTCTGTGTCTCTCTCTGCGAGTCTGTGGCTCTCTGTGCGAGTCTGTGGCTCTCTGCGTGAGTCTGTGTCTCTCTGTGTGAGTCTGTGTCTCTCTCTGCGTGAGTCTGTGTCTCTCTATGTGAGTCTGTGGCTCTCTGTGCGAGTCTGTGTCTCTCTGTGTGAGTCTGTGTCTCTCTGTGTGAGTCTGTGTCTCTCTCTGCGTGAGTCTGTGTCTCTCTCTGTGCGAGTCTGTGTCTCTCTGCGTGAGTCTGTGTCTCTCTCTGTGTGAGTCTGTGGCTCTCTCTGCGTGAGTCTGTGGCTCTCTCTGTGTGAGTCTGTGTCTCTCTGCGTGGGTCTCTCTGTCTCTACGGGGGAGGAGGGAGTAGGCTCACGACCACGGCTCCCTCTCAGGCCCCTACCCGAGACGCAGTGCCCTTGCGCTCCGAGGGTGTGCAGGGCACGGCAGGGCCCGCAGGCACGGCTCCCAGCGGGGCACGGCTCCCGGCGCAGGAGGGCGCACGTCAGCCTGCCAGGGCACGCGTCTGCGGACAAAGGCACAGGCGAAGGTCCCCCGGGTAGGCTCGCCATACTTGGTGGGGGCGAGGGCAAGTGCCGAGTCGCAGCGGCGCCTACGAAGGGCGGCACGGCGCACGAGGTGGGGGGGGGGGGGGGGCACCACCACGCGTGCCCGGCCGCCTTTGTCTCCCCACTGGCGATATTTGCACATCATCAGAAGATGCATTTTGTTTGGAATCAGAATCATTATGTCTACCGTAGGAGAAATCCGATGAGCTATTAAGCTCTTTCACTCACATTTCATTTTTTTCATTTCATTTCATGTATTAGGTGTAGCCCTGTGAGCCATTCGGCTCGTGAATCGGGTGCAACCGCAACAAACAAAAAAACAAAAACATGAACAAGAAAACGTCTTCAAGTGACTATGTGACTGAGTGCAAACAGAAAATCCAAGAAAAGACAGCAAAATATTGCAGAAAAAGCACCGTACACCAACGCTGTGTGCAAAAATCCCAGTGGGATGCAAGTCAGATGTCCCAGTGAGGGGGCACAGGGCTAAGAACGTTACAGCAACAACAACAGCAACAACACAGTTACACAAACGCGATAGGAGTGTAAAGTACAAGAAAGGTAAAAACAAACCACCCAGACACACACACAAATACAACACTCGACCATCCTAACAGCGGGTACTCATTTGAGGCCGAGTCGACCTAGGGGAGGCCCAGGACCAGTTCAGGTAATCGGTCACCAGGGTAGGTGGTGGCCCTGAGCGGGAGTCGAACTCGGGTCGCCGGGTTCGGCGCACACGCACAGCACATGTGTATGCTGCGTGTGCGTGTGTATACAGGCGTGTGTGTGTACAACGTGTGCGCGTGTGTGTTCACGTGGATGTGTGCGCGCGCGTGTGTGTGTGTTCCACGTGTGTACGTGTACACGTGTGTGCGTGTACACATGTGTGTGTGTACACGTGCGTGCGTGTACACGTGTGTGCGTGCGGTGTCCCACTCTTATCAACCGTGCGTGGCTCATGTCAACTGATAACCTTCCCGTCATTCTGCACCCCAAATATAACCCCGATTATCGCCCCGGCCGTCAGAACGAGGGGGTGGTGGTGGTGGTGCTGGAGGTGGTGGTGGTGGTGGCGGTGGTGGTGGTGGTGCTGGAGGTGGTGGCGGTGGTGGAGGTGGTGGTGGTGGTGCTGGAGGTTGAGTGGTGGTGCCACGGTATCACAATGATAGTTATTTGTATACCGTAGAGCTTCATTCATGCAAATTGCACGTAGCACACTCTTCGTGCAATCATTCTACTGTATCTGTGTAACCACAATCACACACACACACCACCACAATCACACACACACCACAATCACACACAGCACCACACTCACACACACACCACCACAATCACACACACAACACAATCACACACACCACCACAATCACACACACCACCATAATCACACACACCACAAACACACACACACACACACCACAAACACACACACACACCACCACAAACACACACCACCATAATCACATACACCACCACACTCACATACACCACCATAATCACACACACCACAATCACACACACACACCACCACAATCACACACACACTCCACAATCACACACACCACCATAATCACACACACACACACCACAATCACATACACCACCACACTCACACACTCCACAATCACACACACCACCACAATCACATACACCACCACAATCACACACACACCACAATCACACACACACTCACCACCATAATCACACACACCACCACAATCAGACACACCACAATCACACACACCACCATAATCACACACACACACCACAATCACATACACCACCACAATCACACACACACCACAATCACACACACACTCACCACCATAATCACACACACCACCACAATCACAGACACACCACAATCACACACACCACCATAATCACACACACACACCACAATCACACACACTACCACAATCACACACTCCACAATCACACACCACCACAATCACACACACCACCACAATCACACACACACACCACCACAATCACACACACACACCACCACAATCACACACACACCACCACAATCACACACACACCACCACAATCACACACAACACCACAATCACACACAACACCACAATCACACACACACCACAATCACACAATCACACACACACACCACCACCATCACACACACACCACCACCATCACATACACACCACCACCATCACACACACACACACACCACCACAATCACACACTCCACAATCACACACACCACAACCACACACCACAATCACACACACCACCACACTCACACACACCACCACAATCACACACAACACCACAATCACATCCCCAGGTGCATCACGCATCCCGTGGGGGAGTGAGAGAGATGCCCTCTCTGGGGGGGGTGCGAGACATGGTCGTGATGCACCCCCAGGGGGTGTGAGAGATGGGCAAATTGTTTTCATGAGAAGGTAACTAATCGAAAAACGTTTCACGTGTCCCAGTGTGCAGTCAAAGCACCACTGGGCTAGACGATGTCACCGTGCCCTGTCTCTCTCCTCGCTCTCTCCTTTGGCTGTCATTCCATCACCAGCCTCGACCGATGACCCACATCGAACCCAGGGACCCCCCCCGCCCCCCACTCACATCACAAAGACAAAGTACCCTCGAGAGCCTCTCACACTGCTGGGGCCAAGTGCTGTTAGCGAGCGCCGGCACTGTGGCACACGAGGGGGTGGGTGGCCAGCACCACGCCAGGCCGCCTTTGTCTCCCCCCGGTGGCGATGTTTCGTACACACCGCATCAGGCTGAGTCGACCTAGAGGCGACCCAGCACCGGTTTGGATAAATCGTCACCGCCGTGAGCGGGAATCGAACTCGGCTCGCTGCCCGGTTCGCTTATAACGCTGACCACTGCGCCACCGCTCCCTGCACACGTGACCACCGCACACGTGACCTCCGCACACTCACTCAGCCATTCCCTCCGACACGGCCACAATAATTCAACTGGACCACTCACTCACGCACTCACTCACTCACGCACTCACTCACTCACGCATTCACTCACTCACTCACGCATTCACTCACTCACGCACTCACTCTCGCACTCACTCACTCACGCATTCACTCACGCACTCACTCACGCATTCACTCACTCACGCACTCACTCACGCATTCACTCACTCACGCATTCACTCAATCACTCACGCACTCACTCGCGCATTCACTCACTCACGCACTCACTCACGCATTCACTCACTCACGCACTCACACCGTCAACAACCTATCCCATCGCCGATAGCCCCACTCACGCATTCACTCACGCACTCACTCACACATTCACTCACTCACTCACGCATTCACTCACTTACGCATTCACTCACTCACGCACTCACACCGTCAACAACCTATCCCATCGCCGATAGCCCCACTCACGCATTCACTCACTCACTCACGCATTCACTCACTTACGCATTCACTCACTCACACATTCACTCACTCACGCATTCACTCACTTACGCTCACGCACTCACGCATTCACTCGCTCACGCATTCACTCACTCACGCATTCACTCACGCATTCGCCCACTCACTCACGCTTTCACTCACTCACGCATTCACTCACTCACGCATTCACTCACTCACGCATTCACCCACTCACTCACGCATTCACTCACGCATTCACTCACGCACCCACGCACTCACTCACGCATTCACCACCATAACACAGCGCGCTCACCGATACATCACCGCTCCCCACGCACATTCACTCATTCACCCACCCACTCGTTCAAGAACACACTCACCCACCCACTCGCCCACCCACTCACCCACCCATTCACCCACCAATTCACCCACTCACCCGTTCACCCACTCACCCATTCATCCACCCACTCATCCGTTCACCCACCCACGCATTCACCTACCCACTCGTTCACTCACCAACTCGTTCACCCACCCACTCGTTCAACAACACACTCATTCACATAATCGCTCACCCACCCACTCACTCATCCACTCACCCACCCACTCACCCACCCATCCATTCAATCACCCACCCACTCATTCACCCACCGACTCGTTCAACAACACACCCACCCACCCACCTATTCACTCATACATTTACCTACTAATTCACCCACCCACTCATTCATCAACCCACTCGTTCAACAAAACACTCAGTCACCCACTCACGTACAGATACACTCATCCATGAATTCACTCAACCACGCACCCGACGAGTCACTCACTGCTCAAACTCAATCACTCACCCACCCACTCACCCACCCACTCACCCACATACCCAAGTCAGAAGACAAAGATCCCCCGTGTAGCCTCTAACAGACTGTAAGGGCAAGTGCTGTTAGCGAGCAGCACCTATGAAGGCTCCCGGCACAGTGAACCGGTCCTGGTGCCTCCCCTAGGTCGCCTCAGCCTCAAATGAGTCACCTGTTACGGTGGTGTAGTAAACATCGCCACTGGGGGAGACAAAGGCGGCCGGGCGTGGTGCTGGCCAGACTTTAACATTGAAGTCTATGAGAGACTTTAACATTGAAGTCTATGGGAGACTTTCACATTGGAGTCTATGGGGACACTTTAACATTGGAGTCTATGAGAGACTTTAACATTGGAGTCTATGAGAGACTTTAACATTGAAGTCTATGGGAGACTTTCACATTGGAGTCTATGGGGACACTTTAACATTGGAGTCTATGAGAGACTTTAACATTGGAGTCTATGGGAGACTTTAACATGGGAGTATATGGGAGACTTTAACACTGGAGTCTATGGGTAGAGACTTTAACATTGGAGTTTATGGGAAACTTTAACATTGGAGTCTATGGGGACACTTTAACATTGGAGTCTATGGGAGACTTTAACATTGGAGTCTATGGGGAGACTTTAACATTGGAGTCTACGAGACACTTTAACATTGGAGTCTATGGGTAGAGACTTTAACATTGAAGTCTATGAGACACTTTAACATTGGAGTCTATGAGACACTTTAACATTGGAGTCTATGGGAGACTTTAACATTGGAGTCCATGGGAGACACTTTAACATTGAAGTATATGGGAGACTTTAACATTGAAGTATATGGGAGACTTTAACATTGGAGTCCATGGGAGACACTTTAACATTGAAGTATATGGGAGACTTTAACATTGGAGTCTATGGGAGACTTTAACATAAGAGTCTATGGGGACACTTTAACATTGGAGTCTATGGGTAGAGACTTTAACATTGAAGTCTATGGGAGACTTTTACATTGGAGTCTATGAGACACTTTAACATTGGAGTCTATGGGAGACTTTAACATTGGAGTCTATGGGAGACTTCAACATTGAAGTCTATGGGAGACTTTAACATTGAAGTCTATGGGTAGAGACTTTAACATTGGAGTCTATGGGTAGAGACTTTAACATTGGAGTCTATGGGTAGAGACTTTAACATTGGAGTCTATGGGAGACTTTAACATTGAAGTCTATGAGACACTTTAACATTGGAGTCTATGGGAGACTTTAACATTGGAGTCTATGGGAGACTTTAACATTGGAGTATATGGGTAGAGACTTTAACACTGGAGTCTATGGGTAGAGACTTTAACAAGAACACGGGGTTTAACCCTGTTGGATTAAGCCGTGTGGTTTGACGCGATGTGCAGGGACATTCGCCGCTCACCTGTGAGGGTGTACAGCAAGTAGGACAGGTGAACGAAGCACCACAGATGAACTCGGAGTTTCCTTGACATCACCATCATCATCACCATCATCACCACCATCACCACCGCAAACTCAGGTTAACGTTCAGATGTCGCCATCGCTTCCTTCCTCGTGCCAGATGCAATGTGTGACAGAGTTGTTTCTTTTGATGAATGCGTCACCCGATTTATGAGGCGAATATGACGAAAAGTCAAAATTGTGGGCGCGATCAACTGACGATTTAAATCGAAACGCCGTTAAATATAAAATGCGTTCGATGCCTCTTCAGGCAAATTTATCGGACAATATTAAGACTCGCGTCTATCACGTTAATATCATTCGTAAATACCGCAATATTGTATCGCGTCACGCCAATATTTTAATCGCGAATTAAATAGCGTCCCGTTGCATTGGCGTTAAGAGCCCGACAGAGATTAACACGATTTATAGTTAACGTTTGAAAGAAAAAAAAATTGTTGTAAATGTACAGCCGGGGAATGGACGAACGCTACGAAATTATTATCGTTAAACAGTTTTAATCCTCAATTTAAAAAAATGTTAAATTGCAATCCGAATTTAAAATGTTACAACCGCCGAACAGGCAGGGCGAATTGCATAAAACAGACCCGGACAATATCATCAGGTTATTATCGTAACTAGCCCACCCCTCTGTTCTAACGATTCTAACAGTTAGAATTCTAACTATTATCACAGTTAATACATTTTATTTTTTTACAAATCATTAAAATAAAATGCTGAGAATTAAACAAAAATTGGGTCTCGTGAGAGCGTCGCGGGCTGTAGCTCTGCCTTGGCTGTCCTTAGTATCTCTATCGCCACCGGAAGATATCTACCGGCTGTTTTATATATCTCTACCGCCACCGGAAGATATCTACCGGCCGTTTTATTCATCTCTACCGCCACCGGAATTCGTCTAAATCACAGTTCTGTATTTCTTCTGCCACCGGAAGATATCCTCCGCCCGTTTTATAGCTCTACCTCCACCGGAAGATGTCTACCGCGCGTTTCATAGAGCTCTACCGCCACCGGAAGAAGTCTAAATCCAGTTCTATATCTCTTCTGCCACCGGAAGATGTCCACTGTCTGTTTTATATCTCTACCTCCACCGGAAGACATCTACCGCCCGTAGTATAACTCTACCGTTATTGGAAGATGATTTTTAATCCGGTCCGATAGCTCTACCTCTACCGGAAGACGTATACCGTCCGTTTTATATCCCTACCGCCACCAGAAAACGTATACATGCAAATTTCGATTTAAAGCTTCTTTCGTGACTGCAGGGATTCATCTTCTTGGTTCTTTCGGTAAATTCACGTAGAATGGAAATAATAAAATAATAAAAATAATAACATATTTCTCACGACGTTTTATTTTATTATGTTTTATTTTTATTATTTTATTATTTCCATTCTACGTGACTTTACCGAAAAAACCAAGAAGACGTATAAATGCAGTTTGATATCTCTACCGGAAGATGTCTACCGCTCTGATGTCTAAATCCAGTTCTGCATCTCTTCCGCCACCGGAAGACGTCTACTGCCCGTTTTATATCTCTACCTCCACCGGAAGACGTGTAAATCCAGTCTACCGGAAGATTCTACCGGCCGTTTTATATCTCTACCGAAAGATGTCTAAATCCAATCTCATAGTTCTACCTCTACCGGAAGATCCCTACCGCTTGTTTTATATCTCTTCTGCCACCGGAAGATGGGAGATCTTTATCGAGCAGTAGATAGACCCTGGCTGATTGTGATGAATGAGTGACAGGGACTCTCTGTCTCTCTCGTGTGTGTCATGTGTGTGTGTGTTATGTGTGTGTGTTATGTGTGTTGTGTGTGTGTGTTATGTGTGTGTCATGTGTGTGTGTATTATGTGTGTGTTGTGTGTGTGTTATGTGTGTGTGTTGTGTGTGTGTTATGTGTGTGTCATGTGTGTGTGTATTATGTGTGTGTTGTGTGTGTGTTATGTGTGTGTGTTGTGTGTGTGTTATGTGTGTGTCATGTGTGTGTGTGTTGTGTGTGTGTGTTATGTGTGTGTGTTGTGTGTGTGTTATGTGTGTGTGTGTTATGTGTGTGTGTGTTATATGTGTGTGTGTGTTATGTGTGTGTGTTATGTGTGTTTATTTTACCTAGCACATGTTCAAACATGAATGCAAGATGCACGGAATCTCTTTTAAAATAAACGAAGAACCGGTCCGGTCCATCAACTATACGACAATACAACACTACACTATACACTACACTATACACTACACTATACACTACACTACACTATACACTACACTATACACTACACTATACCACACTATACACTACACTACTAAACTATACTCTACACTACTAAACACTACACTATACACTACACTATACACTACTATACACTACACTATACACTACTATACACTACACTATACACTACTATACACTACACTATACACTACTATACACTACACTATACACTACACACTACTATACACTACTATACAATACATTATACACTACTATACACTACACTACTATACAATACACTATTATACAGGGGGGAGGGAGAGGGGGGAGGGAGGGAGGAGAGGGGAGGGAGAGGGGGTAAGGAGAGGGGAGGGGTGGGAGGGGTGGAGGTGATGGAGCGCCGTGCAGGCTGCTCGCCATCAGCATGACAATGCGTGCATCACAATGCTGATGATGATGATCTGTGTCCATGCTGATGATGATGATGATCTGTGTCCATGCTGATGATGATGATGATCTGTGTCCATGCTGATGATGATGATGATGAAGTTTACATCTTTATTCATATAAAGTTTATATCTTTATTGATATAAAGTTTACATCTTTATTTATATAAAGTTTACATCTTGATTTATGTAAAGTTTACATCGCACAAGTCCACCAACTCCCAAACGTGGAGCAGAGCAGAAAATAAGCACCAGCAGTCCAACAACTATCGATACATCTTCTTGGTTCTTTCGGTAAAGTCACGTAGAAGGGAAGTAATAAAATAATAAAAATAAAACATAATAAAATAATTCTCACGACGTTTCGGCTACAACGACATTGACATTGAACTGTCGATACACTCACATTGAACTGTCGATATATTTGACATCGAACTGTCCATACATTCACATTTAATTGTCCGTACATTTAAATTTAATTGTCCATACATTGACATTGAACTGTCCATACATTCACATTTAATTGTCCATACATTGACGTTTAATTATCGATACATTGACGTTTAATTGTCGATACATTGACATTTAATTATCGATATATTGACATTTAATTGTCCATACGTCAAACACGAGGACGATGCCCAGCGGGGCGGCACGCGGTGCCCCCGTGGGGGTCACGTGGGCAGTGCCCCCCCTGGGGGTCACGTGGGCAGTGCCCCCCCTGGGGGTCACGTGGGCAGTGCCCATGGGGGTCACGTGGGCAGTGCCCATGGGGGTCACGTGGGCAGTGCCCCCCGTGGGGTCACGTGGGCAGTGCCCCCCCTGGGGGTCACGTGGGCAGTGCCCCCCTGGGGGTCACGTGCCCGGGGTGATGTACAGTAGTTGTGAGTTATAGCACAGGTGAGAGTCATTACACACTACACTATACACTACACACTAATATACACTGCACTATACACTACACTATACACTACACTATACACTACACTATACACTACACTACACACTACTACACTATACATTACACACTACTATACACTGCACTATACACTACACTATACACTACACTATACACTGCACTATACACTACACTACACATTACTACACTATACACTACACACTACACGACACTATACACTACACTATACACTACACTATACACTACACTACTATACACTACACTACACACTACTACAATACACACTACTATACACTACACTATTATACACACTAAACTACTATACACTACACTATACACTACACTATACACTACACTATACACTACACACTACACTACACTATACACTACACTACACACTACACTACTACACTATACACTACACTATACACTACACTATACACTACACACTACACTATACACTACACACTACACTACACTATACACTACACTACTACACTACACACTACACTATACACTACACTATACACTACACTATACACTATGCACTACACACTACACTATACACTACACACTACACTACACTATACACTACACAGCACTGGTGGTGGTGGTGGGGGGGGTAGTAACAGCAGCCCTGTACGAGCTTGAGCCATCACCGCCGCCGCCGTCTCGCACGCAGCGCACGACGCGCCATCCCGGACACAGCGAGGCAGCGCGTCCGATGCATTTGCGGAATTTTCCCGCGAGCTCAAAGAGAACACAGCGGGAGGGGGGTGGTGAGTGGCGAGTGGTAATCTCATTAACTCTCAGCTCAATTAAGTCACTCAGTCGCAAATTGTCCCTTCCACCCCCCTCGCTCTTCCCTCCCTCCCTCCCTTCTCCTCCTACCTCTCTCCTTCTCGCGTCTTTTTAAATAAGAATAGAGGGGAGGGAGGGGGAGAGTTACCCTTTCTGGCAATGAAAACACTTCGTGTCGTGGTGTTTAAAAATAACAACATGAAACAGTTTGGTTGTTTCAGGGAATCGCGGCCGTATTAAACACACGCGGTGCTTTGGCGAACCTCCGTTGTGGACGTATTTTTTATATTTTGATAGTGACAAGCAGTGTCTTATTATCCCAGTAGCACAAGGAGCTACGTATGTAGTAGCTACACGTGTAGTAGTTACACTACACTATACACTACACTTTGTGTAGTAGCTACACGTGTAGTAGCTACACTATACACTACACTTTGTGTAGTAGCTACACTTGTAGTAGCTACACTACACTATACACTACACTTTGTGTAGTAACTACACGTGTAGTAGCTACACTACACTATACACTACACTTTGTGCAGTAGCTACACGTGTAGTAGCTACACTACACTATACACTACACTTTGTGTAGTAGCTACACGTGTAGTAGCTACACTACATTATACACTACACTTTGTGTAGTAACTACACGTGTAGTAGCTACACTACACTATACACTACACTTTGTGCAGTAGCTACACGTGTAGTAGCTACACTACATTATACACTACACTTTGTGCAGTAGCTACACGTGTAGTAGCTACACTACACTATACACTACACTTTGTGTAGTAGCTACACGTGTAGTAGCTACACTACACTATACACTACACTTTGTGCAGTAGCTACACGTGTAGTAGCTACACTACATTATACACTACACTTTGTGCAGTAGCTACACGTGTAGTAGCTACACTACACTATACACTACACTTTGTGTAGTAGCTACACGTGTAGTAGCTACACTACACTATACACTACACTTTGTGTAGTAGCTACACGTGTAGTAGCTACACTACACTATATACTACACTTTGTGCAGTAACTACTTATGTAGTAGCTACTACCTCCCGCAACTACTACACATGTAGTAGCTAGTAGTAGCTAGTTATAGCCACTACTAGTTACTACACGTGTAGTAGCTACACATGTAGTACACATGTAGTACCCATGTAGTACACATGTAGTACACATGTAGTAGCTACATATGTAGCTACGGGCCCCACACTTTCAAGGGCCCCGCGCTAAACGCTTTCAAGCTATCAATTCCGGTTCAGTGATTCTGCACTTGCTCTATTACTATAGTACTATACCGCCTTCGACTTTTACGAAAGACTGGGTGTTTAAGGTTAGCGATTTGTCGTACTAGCTGGCTGTATAGCAAATGAAAAAAAACACAATTACTTTACTGTGCAAGTAAAAAAAACAATTCGTGTGTTTTAATATTAACGTGTTTTATTTATGTATTTAGGGCCCCTTTATAGCAACACAAACGCTGCTGCTACAGCCCGCGGCGTCCTCTCGGATGAGTCTGGACCCTGGGCGAGAGGTCTCCAGCAGGTGATGGGGGAGGGGGGTGGATTGGCTCGGGCCTCTTCGTGTCATCAAACACAGCCACGGAGTGAGCCTCGGGGGCCACGGTGGTGGTGGTGGTAGTTTAACTTCTCGCGGCGAGGTCCCCCTCGAGCGCTCTCGAACAACAACAAAACCTCCCACAACTTCACGCGAATCTCCGCAGAGAGCGAGAGAGTGAGCGAGAGAGAGAGGTGGGGGTTTACATAAAGCAAAGTTTAAAAATGTTTAAAATAAAATTACGAAATGATGAACGAAGCAAAGTGCCGACTACACCGAGCATCTTCTTGTTTCCACTGATCGTAAAAAAATAAAGAGAGAGAGAGAGAGATGGGGAGAGAGATCAAGAGAGATGGATGTGGAGAGATTTTTGACTTTTAAGCAACTTTTATTGCCGCCAGCAGCAGCACTGGAGGCGATTTCCATATGAAACACACAAAGTCACCAGCAAACAAATGAAAATAAACGCTACAAATCCACGCGCTGTGGCGCTAAAAGCACCGCGCACAACACGAAAGAAAAGTCACGTGGTGGTGGTCATCGCGCACGCCACGGTGACGAGCGAGCGCTTCAGAAGGTGAACACCACGAGGGTGCCGTACACGCTGGTACAGAGAGGGGCTTGTCCGACTCCCCAGCGAGAGAGATGGGGAGAGAGAGCGAGAGAGATCTGGAGAGAAATGGGGAGAGCCTTTGACTTTTAAACAACTTTTATTGCAGAGAGAGATTGGGAGAGAGGTGGGGAGAGAGATGGGGAGAGAAATGGGGAGAGAGGTGGGGAGAGAGATGGGGAGAGAGATGGGGAGAGAGATGGGGAGAGAGATGGGGAGAGAGATGGGGAGAGAGATTGGGAGAGAGGTGGGGAGAGAGATGGGGTTAAATTATGGTAATTTTGTTCTGTAAAAATTTTGGGGTGGCTGGAATTTTAAAAATGCATTCAGTGCAATTGTCCTGCAAAATCGCGTGCAACATTTTTATTTGATAATTTCTGCGTTTGCTTTTGGGCTGTAGCACTGGATAATAAAGTTGCATTTGCAGACGCTGAATAAAAAAAAAGAGATTGGGAGAGAGATAAGCGAGAGAGATGGGCGGGGAGAGATGGGGGAGAGAGATGGGGGGAGAGATGGGGGGAGATGGGGAGAGAGATGGGGATTGAGGGTGATGGAGATAGATGGGGAGAGAGATGGGGAGAGAGATGGGGAGAGAGATGGGGGAGAGATGGGGGGAGAGAGATGGGGAGATAGATGGGGGGAGAGAGATTGGGAGATAGATGGGGAGAGAGATGGGGAGAGAGATGGGGGGAGAGAGATGGGGAGAGAGATTGGGAGATAGATGGGGAGAGAGATGTGGAGAGAGATGGGGGGAGAGAGATGGGGAGAGAGATTGGGAGATAGATGGGGAGAGAGATGGGGAGATAGATGGGGAGAGAGGTGGGCCGAGAGAGAGATGGGGAAGAGGCAGGTGGAGAGAGATGGGGAGTGAGTGAGTGAGAGAGGGAGGGGGGGTGCAGTCCAAACCGCAGGGCACCATCCCTGAGTACCACTCACGGTCAATTCCGAGGCGCCTACACAGAGCGGAGCGCGCATTTGAAAAGGGATGGAGGAGGAGGAGGGGGAGGGGAGGGGAGGTTCCCACCCGTGGAGCTTCGCATTTCCACCCCGTGGAGCTCCGCGCGTTTTTGTTGAGTTCTTTTGTCGCGACGGCCGCTGGGGTCGTCACCCTCGGCCGCCGTCGCCGCTATCGATCTCCGTTCCACTTCCAAAGGAGCGCGCCGAGATCGCGGGGCGATAGACGGGAGGCGCGGGGCCTTATCTTGCGGGACCCCCCCCTCCTGGCCGTACTCCGCACCCCGCTGCGTGTGATTAGGAAGACATTTGGGTTTGAATCGCTTCACCCCCCCGCCCCACCCATCAATTAGGGCACGGGTTGTGCGTGCGAGTGGCGCGTGTGTGTGGAGTGCGTGTGTGTGAAGTGTGTGTGCTGTGTGTGTGTGTGCGCGTGCTGTGTGTGTGCTGTGTGTGGCGTGTGTGTGTGTGGAGTGTGTGTGTGTGGTGTGTGTGCTGTGTGTATCTGTGTGTGCTATGTGGGTCTGTGTGTGTGTCTGTGTGTGCTGTGTGTCTGTGTGTGCTGTGTGTGTCTGTGTGTGTGTCTGTGTGTGTGTCTGTGTGTGTGCTTCGTGTGTGTCGTGTGTGTGTGTGTCTTGCACAGCAAGAAAATTAGGAAAAAAAATAAAATTTTAAAATTGCGAAATGCGAGAGAAAGAGAAACATCCGCAAACTCCAAATAGGCAGCAGCAGCAGAAGGCATCGT
>NW_027614828.1:0-57500 GCF_965212315.1 Lampetra planeri | reverse complement strand
CGACGGGGGCTATAAAAGGCAGGTAGTTAGGGGAGGGTGGGGTGGATGTCAGTTAGCTGTGCGGCCTCCCCCCACTACCTCGTGCCCCCCCCCTACCTCTTACCCCCCCCCTACCTCGTGCCCCCCTCACCTCGTGCCCCCCCCACCTCGTGCCCCCCACTACCTCGTGCCCCCCACTACCTCGTGCCCCCCCACTACCCTCGTGCCCCCCACCTCGTGCCCCCCACTATTTCGTGCCCCCCCCCCCCCCTGGATCTCGTGTCGAGGGCAAGTCGTGCAGCGTTGGACGTGAAGCGTCGACTTAGACGGGGCGACCTCCGCTAACGGTAAGTCCGCTTTCAACTTCAGCTTGAGGGTTGCAGCGCTGAGATTGAACGTAGAGCTTGGTGGTCTGGTGGTGGTGGTTGGTGGTTGTTGTTGTGTTTAGTTTCGTCGTCCTTACAACCCGCGGCGAGCGATTTGCACGGTCTGGCTACTTAGGGTGCGAAAGAAAGTCAACATGTACACTACACTATACACTTCGTACACTATACATCTACATACACTTAACACTACACTATACACTACGCACACTACACTATACACTACACACTACGCACTCTACACTACACTATACACTACGCACTCTACACTGCACTCTACACTATACACTACACTATACACTACACTATACACTACGCACTACACTATACACTACGCACACTATACACTACACTATACACTACGCACACTCCACTATACTATACACTACGCACACTATACACTACACTACGCACACTATACACTATACTATACACTACGCACACTATACACTATACTATACACTACACACACTATACACTACGCACACTATACACTACACTATACACTACAAACACTATACACTATACTATACACTACACACACTATACACTACGCACACTATACACTATACTATACACTATGCACACTATACACTACACTATACACTATGCACACTATGCACACTATACACTATGCACACTATACACCACTATACACTACGCACACTATACACTACACTATACACTACGCACACTATACACTATACTATACACTACGCACACTATACACTATACTATACACTACGCACACTATACACTATACTATACACTACGCACACTATACACTATACTATACACTACGCACACTATACACTATACTATACACTACGCACACTATACACTACACACACTATACACTACACTAAACCACCACCACCGCGTGCACGTTTCCCTGCCGCCACTCGAAGTGCTTCAACTCCCGTCGACTTTGCCGCGTGACGCTCACGGCGCTGCCCGCCCCGCCCGCCTCTGTCGGCTACGACGACGTGGAGAGAGAGCGGGAGGGAGAGGCGCTCGTTGGAGTTGACAACCCCTCGGAGCTGCGTGCCTCGTCAACGCCCGCCACTGGGGGGGGGGGGGGGGAGACAAAGGCGGCCGGGAGTGGTGGTGCTGGTTGCCACCCACCCCCTCGTGTGCCACAGCGCCGGCAGCCTTCACAGGTGCTGCTGCTACTCGCTAACGGCACTTGCCCCGACAGTGTTAGAGGCTACACGGGGGACTTTGCCTTTGAACTGAAGATTTCACAGTAGGTACAGCCGCGTCCCTAGGGCGTGCAGATGAACTCCTGAACAAGGCCCTAATGCCCGAACCGTCGCCCACGAAATAGACAATGGGGGGGGGGGGGGTTCCTTCAAAGGCTGCACGCTGCTGCTGTTGTTGTGCGTGCACCACCATTGCTGCTGTTGTTGTTGTGCGTGTACCACTTCTATTGTTGTTGTTGTGTGTGCACCACCACTGTTGTTGTTGTGCACAACCACTTCTACTGTTGTTGTGTGCGCCACTGCCAACGCAGTCCGACTATTCATGACCCGGAGGAAATCCGATGAGCTATGAAGCTCTTTTTCGCATTTCGACTTAAAACTTTCGTGACTGCAGGAATTGATATTCGATGTGGGTTGTTTTCTTTCCGGCGGTAAAGTCTCTCCCGCCTGGTGGGGCTGGGTGGGGCTGGGTGGGGGGGTGTGAGGGGTGGGGCTGGGTGGGGGGTGTGAGGGCTGGGGCTGGGTGGGGGGGTGTGAGGGCTGGGGCTGGGTGGGGGGTGTGAGGGGTGGGGCTGGGTGGGGGGTGTGAGGGGTGGGGCTGGGTGGGGCTGGGTGTGAGGGGTGGGGCTGGGTGGGGCTGGGTGTGAGGGGTGGGGCTGGGTGGGGCTGGGTGTGAGGGGTGGGGCTGGGTGGGGCTGGGTGTGAGGGGTGGGGCTGGGTGGGGCTGGGTGTGAGGGGTGGGGCTGGGTGGGGCTGGGTGTGAGGGGTGGGGCTGGGTGGGGCTGGGTGGGGGGGGGGTGGGGCTGGGTGGGGGGGGGTGGGGCTGGGTGGGGGGGGTGGGGGGGGGGGGTGGGGCTGGGTGGGGGGGGTGGGGGGGGTGGGGCTGGGGTGGGGGGGGGGTGGGGCTGGGTGGGGGGGGTGGGGCTGGGTGGGGGGGGGTGGGGCTGGGTGGGGGGGGTGGGGGCTGGGTGGGGGGGGTGGGGCTGGGTGGGGGGGGTGGGGCTGGGTAGGGGGGGGGTGGGGCTGGGAGGGGCTGGTGGGGCTGGGAGGGGCTGGGAGGGGCTGGTGGGGCTGGGAGGGGCTGGGTAGGGCTGGGAGGGGCTGGGTGGTGCTGGGTGGGGAGGGGCTGGTCACCCCGTGGTGCCCTTATAAAACTCAACGTTTCACCTACTCACGCCGGCTTGTGCCCGCCCTCACAGTCGGGCATATTTGCGGAATACACCACGCCGCCGTTGACCCTGCAGGCCATTGACCGAGCAACCCGACGTTCCTACCAGCTCCCTCCGCAGGAATGTGTTCTCTTGTTAAGAATCCGTATTTTTCTAAAACTTTGCAGCAGTTTAAATATATTTATTTGTAATTTTAAAAAAATGAAAATGAATAACTTATTTTATTGGTGTATAGCTTTTTTTTCTTCTCAAGTTGAACAAAAACTCTATGCGTGTCGTGTCAATAGCGACAACCGCCTTGTGTGTGTGTGTGCGGCTTCCAAAATTGTATTCAATAAGTGACGTTTTTCGGGCAGTGACGCTGCTTCAGGGTGTCCTGAGTTTTGGGCCACCCTCCATTATAATAAAAGCCCTCTGCACCTGGCTTTTGGTTCACCCTGTATTTGTTTAAATGCTGATTTAAATTGCCACCTATAAACCAAAGAGGACCTCCATCTTAACATTTAATTTCTTCTTGGTTCTTTCGGTAAAGTCACGTAGAAGGCAAATAATAAAATAATAAAAATAAAACATAATAAATTCTCACGACGTTTCGGCCACAACGCAAGCAGCCGTCCTCAGGTGACGAACAGGTCTGTCATTCAGATGCTGTCTTCCCGACAGACCTGTTCTTCACCTGAGGACGGCTGCTTGCGTTGTGGCCAAAACGTCGTGAGAATTTATTATGTTTTATTTTTATTATTTTATTACTTACCTTCTACGTGACTTTACCGAAAGAACCAAGAAGGTAGAATCCCTGAAGTCACGAAAGCTTTAAATCGAAATATAATATTTTATTATAATAAAAGAATACAAATAAAACATAATATTTTAAAACCTAATACAAATAATATTTTATTATGTTTTATTTTTATTATTTTATTATTTCCCTTCTACGTGACTTTACCCAAAGAACCAAGAAGATGAATCCCTGCAGTCACGAAAGAAGCTTTAAATCGAAATTTCATTTCTTGTTTTTTTTTTTAAATCGAACTTTCTAGATCCTTTCTTCGCTTCTCATCGCCCCACCAAACGACCACCATGGAGACCCAATCCCTCCAAACTTCTGCGCTGGACATACCCCAACCCGGGCCCTCTCTGGACAACCGCTTCCGCGCCTACGGCCCCCACCCGGGCGTCTCCGCGCAGAGCTCCCCGCCCGAGGAGCCGACCGGCGCTGGCGGTCAGGTGATGGACGCTTTCAACAACTCGTCGCTGTCCTCCTCCTCCTCGTCTTCCTTGTCGTCGTCGTCGTCATCGCTGCAGACACCGGACACGCCTCTGGGACATAGGATGGGGACAAACTGGTTCGCTACTATCAACATCCCAGACTATTACTCTCTGCAGCTGCAGCAACAGCAGCAGTATCAGCAGCAGTATCAGCAGCAGTATCAGCAGCAGTATCAGCAGCAGCAGCAGCAGCAGCAGCAGCAGGAGGGCCCTCCTCGTCATCCGTCCACCTACGGGCCCACCGTGGTCACGACGGCCGGCTCGCCGACGGCCGTTCAGAGTAATGGCGTGGCCACGGATGAAACGCTGGCTTACCAGCATCAGCAGCAGCATCATCAGCAGCAGCAGCAGCGTCGGCAAAGGCAGCTCACGCCGAGGTCCATCGGCTTCGCCGCTCCGTTCCTCTCCGGCCTGGGCGCCGCGTCCCCCGACGACGACCTGGCGGTGGCCAGCACCTCGGCCAGCTTCTTGGCCTCCACCGTGCCGTGCCAGCCGCCACCACCACCACCACCACCGCCGCCGCACCACCACCACCACCACCACCACCAGGGCTGGCCGGGCTTGCCGGCGGCCCCCGCGGCCTCCCGCTTCGAGGAGCGCGTCGTCATCGACATCGTCGACGACGACGACGACGATGGCAGCAGCAGCGGCGGCGGCGGCGACACCGTGGTGAGCGTGTCCGACGACGAGTGCCACGGCACGATGATGCAGCAGCAGCAGCAGCAGCAGCTACTGCTGATGCATCACCTGCTACGGCAGCAGCAGCAGCAGCAGCCTCACCAACCGCACCATGGGCAGAGGCCCGCTTACGAGTGGCACGGTGCTCTGGGCGAGGCCGCTTCCGACGGCAAGTGGGGGCTGCCGGCTTCGGGTGGTGGCGGTGGCGGCGGCGGCGGCGGCGGTGGCGGCGGTGGCGAGTCTGGTGCTTCGCCAGACGCGTGGCCTGCTCCGTTGATGATGATGATGCAGCAGCAGCAGCATCCACATCATCAATATCAGGCCGGTCAACATGGACTCGACGCAGACCAAATGTCTCCTATTCAACCCACACAGCGGTATCATTATCAGCAGCTACCGCAGCAGCAGCGGCAGCAACAGCAGCAGCAGCAGCAGCAGCAACAGCAGCAGCAGTTCAATTTTCTGCAGCACCAGCAGCACCAGCAGCAGCTGTACCAGGAGCTGCACCGGCAGCAGGAGCAGCACCAGCTGCGCAAGCAGCAGCAGCAACAGCAGCTGCAGCAGCAGCTGCAGCAGGGGGACGTGGTGGTGGTGGTGGTGTCGTCGCCCGAGAGCGACGGAGCGGGCTCCTCGTGCGAGCCCAGCGCCACCACGACGAGCTGGCGCGAGCGCTGCGACTCGGGCGCTGGAGAGGTGAGGACGCGGGAGACGTGTGTACAGGTGTGTATAGGTGTGTGTGTGGGTGTACAGGTGTGTGTGTGTGTACAGGTGTGTACATGTTTGTGTACAGGTTTGTGTACAGGTTTGTGTACAGGTATGTGTAGTGTGTGTGTGTGTGTACAGGTGTGTGTGTGTACGTGTGGCGCCGCAAGCATCCTTCCAATCCTGCGTCGTGGTGACGTCACCGCCACTTAGTGGCAAATGGCGGTTGTTGTTGTTGTTGTGTACGTGTACAAATGTACAGGTGTGTGTGTGTGTGGCGGTTAGCGCTACGCTGCGCTACGAACCCGACGACCCGGGTTCGATTCCCGCTCGCGGCCAACACTGCCAGTGACGATTATCTGAACGGGGTTTGGGCCTCCCCTAGGTCGACTCGGCCTCTAAATACCTGGTGCGGTGTGTAGTAAACATTGCCACTAGGGGAGACAAAGGCGGCCGCGCATGGTAATGGCCACACCACCCCCACCCTCGTGTGCCATGCCGATCTTAACTGGTAGACTGGAACGGCACTTTGCCCAAGAGATGTTGAAGGCTACATGGGGCATCTTTGTGTGTGTGTGGCGATATTAATCTGTGCACTGGTGGGGAGTGGTGGCACAGCGGTTAACGCACTGCGCTGCAAACCCTGCGGCGCTCCGACTCGTGGGTCGGCCGGCCCCCGTGGTGGGTCTGCCGAGGTGAGACGTCTCGGTGGTGGTGGTGGTGGTGGTTGATGGAGGTTTTTCTCATCCCCCCCCCCTCCCCCGTGGGTCTTAGCAGGACAACTTGATGAGCATCGATGAACTGGCTCGGTTCGCCAAGGAGCTCAAGATGAAGCGCGTCAACCTGGGCTTCACGCAGGCCGAGATGGGGATCTCCGTCGGCTCGCTGTGCGGTGAGGCTCTCGCGCGGCGGTGTGGGTGGGAGACTCGACCCGTGCCTCGCTCTGTCCGCGTGTCGCGTAGTCCACAAAGCCTCAACTCCGTGCTCATTGCCGCCCCCCCCCCCTCCTCCCGCCCAGGCCGAGTGTTCAGCCAGACGACGATCTGCCGTTTCGAGGCGTTGCAGCTGAGCCAGAGGAATCTGTGCAAGCTGCAGCCGCTCTTCAAGCTGTGGATGGACGATGTGCAAAGCAACGGCAGCATCAGCGGCAATGGCGGCAATGGCGGCAATGGCGGCAACGGCGGCAATGGCAGCAACGACACCAAAGAGGTAACGTCGCCCGGGCTATGACCCACGCACCCACCCACGCACCCACCCACGCACCCACCCACGCACACGATCACGGCCATCCTTCGTTGCCGCGGCAACCGGACGAACCCGCAATCGATCGACCGTCATCGCCCGCTCGCTCGACAACGAACCCAGTCGCCCCCCCCCTCCCCTCCCCTCCGCCACCAAAGAAACGGAATCTCGACCGTGGATCCACCACTCCCCGCAGGGCGTTGAGAACGCTGCGGCCGGACAGACCCTGAGCAAGACTCCGCGCGAGGTGGTGCAACGTATTCGCAAGAAGCGCACCTACTTTGCGAGCTACACGCGGATGCAGTTGGAGGCCTACTACAATGTCTGCTCCAAGCCCAACATGTCGGCCATCGCGAGCATCGCCCAGCATCTCAAACTGGAGAACAATGTGAGTCTATCGGACGAATCGTCGCCGCTACGACTCGTCACCACTGACCACCGCTACGACTCATCACCGTTATGACCACTGTGACGACTGGGGGGGGGGGTGCGAGAAGCGTTGCATAATTTCACTCTTTAATCGCTTCCCGTGATTTCTGTATGCGTGTGTATGTGTATTATTCTTATTACATCTTTCAAATGTTTGTCTTTACCTAGGACGGCGATGGACCCCTCCGAGTCCTGCTGCGTTCTACGGCATCTACGGTACCGGAGCCATTGTTAATGGAGGTATTTGCGGTGCACCGCCACCACCACCACACTCTCGCCCACTGCCACTAACAACCACAACCACCGCTACTGCCATTGTACATGGAGCTCACCAGCCCGTTTGGAAGTCCTCTGGCATGATGTAACAATAACAAATCGTAGCCATTATCGTCTTGCGTCACAGTGGCTCGGATGTTAACTACCTCTCCTGGTATACAAGTCGTGGGTTCGTTCCCAACCCTGACGCCTGCTGTACATTTGGAGTTTACATGTTCCCTCCATGGTAGCGTGGATCTTTCTCTGGGTCTTGCGTTGGTTTTTTTCCTTCCACGTTTAGAATCTACATCACGCGTTTTTCGAGTATTTGGTTCCCGCTTTAAATTTCCATGTGGTGATGATGATGATGAGCCACCACTTCGTTGAGCCATCATTTGTGATGGCTACGTTGCTTGTGAAAAAGAGATTTTGTATCGGCTCGGTGAGGCCTTACACCCGGTGATCTAAAAAGTTTCTAGTTTAAATGCCCCCGGCAAATGGCAGCGCGCGCCTTCCATCCATTCTCCATCGCCTCCCACCTCGGTGGGAGCTAATCCGCCGGTAGGGGGTGATTATTGCTGCCATGTGGTTTAGCCTAGGAGGCACCCCCCCCCCACCCCCCGTTAGCAGCTAACCCTGTGTGGCACAAATGTGACTCGGCACCTGCAAAGCCGGCATTGGTCGGGCCAGTAAATTTGCGCCGATTTTAACTTTTTTTTGTTGTATTACTATATCGATTGTTTGGGTCGTGACTCTCGCTCACACTTGTAACCAAGCCTCCCGTTCTCCTGTACCCCCCCCCCCACAATCGCCGAACACGCAAGGTGGTGCGTTTGTGGTTCTCCAACCGGCGGCAGAAATGCAATAAGGCCTGCACGTCTTTCCCCGACGACAACGTGCCACCGTTTCACGCCAACGGGCAAAATGGGCCTGGAGCTGCCGCGCCCGTCGTCATTGTCCATGACCACAAAGACGCCGACAGCAGCACCGGCGGCGGCGGTGACATCGTGGCAGCGGCGGCCTACGACGGAGCTTTTGCGTCGTGTCACGACGAGGGCGGCGTGTGCAAGATGGAGACATCCGACGACTCTTGCCTGCGCGGCGCTGGCGCCCCTCGCAGTGGAGACGCCGGCGCCTGCGGGTTCAACGGCGACGCCGGCTACGACGGCGGCGACGGCGGTGGCGACGGTGGGAGGGACGGGAGCGGTGACGGCAGTAACCTCTTTCCGACCGCGGTGCACACTTACATGCGCTCCTTCGCCGGTTCCGGCCTCAATGACACTTAGGCTGACCATGGGCGGCAGTCCCGGGCAGAGTCTAGCGGAAGTTCGTCTTGGTTCCTCTTAGACGTGGCTGAAGGTACAGGTCCCGTTTTTAGATGCATAGCGAGACTCCTTTCCTAGACTGGGGAGGGTTAATGGTCTAGGAAAGACTCAGGCTTTTGTGGTTGCTCTAGGTGGGAGTGGAGCCTTCTCCACAGCAGCCTGCCTACTCCTCCACCAGAATTCCGAGGCGAGACTAAGCTCGGACCTAGTTGAGTGCATGTCCTGTTTACATCTTGAGTCCGTTGGGAGTTGAGGAGCTAAACTCGCCACGAGAGAGACGGGTCAAGAGGCAGATAGGCCGGATTCGCCAACCTAGCTCATCTGTCGAGAGCCCATCTATTAAATTTCGATTTAAAGCTTTCGTGACTGCAGGGATTCATCTTCTTGGTTCTTTCGGTAAAGTCGCGTAGAAGGGAAATAATAAAATAATAAAAATAAAACATAATTATAAAAATAAAACAAACTTTTATTATGTTTTATTTTTATTATTTTATTATTTCCCTTCTACGTGACTTTACCAAAAGAACCAAGAATATTAAGCCCATCTATTCTCAGGGCCGCTTTTCTTAGTCATGGCTCGGCCTCTAACACGGCCCAACTCAGACCCTGGTCTCTAACACGCCCAACTCAGGCCCTGGTCTCTAACACGCCCAACTCAGGCCCTGGTCTCTAACACGCCCAACTCAGACCCTGCTCTCTAACACGCCCAACTCAGGCCCTGCTCTCTAACACGCCCAACTCAGGCCCTGGTCTCTAACACGGCCCAACTCAGACCCTGGTCTCTAACACGCCCAACTCAGGCCCTGGTCTCTAACACGCCCAACTCAGGCCCTGGTCTCTAACACGCCCAACTCAGGCCCTGCTCTCTAACACGCCCAACTCAGGCCCTGGTCTCTAACACGCCCAACTCAGACCCTGCTCTCTAACACGCCCAACTCAGGCCCTGGTCTCTAACACGCCCAACTCAGGCCCTGGTCTCTAACACGCCCAACTCAGGCCCTGGTCTCTAACACGCCCAACTCAGGCCCTGCTCTTTAACACGCCCAACTCAGGCCCTGGTCTCTAACACGCCCAACTCAGGCCCTGGTCTCTAACACGCCCAACTCAGACCCTGCTCTTTAACACGCCCAACTCAGGCCCTGGTCTCTAACACGCCCAACTCAGGCCCTGGTCTCTAACACGCCCAACTCAGACCCTGGTCTCTAACACGCCCAACTCAGGCCCTGGTCTCTAACACGCCCAACTCAGGCCCTGGTCTCTAACACGCCCAACTCAGACCCTGCTCTTTAACACGCCCAACTCAGGCCCTGGTCTCTAACACGCCCAACTCAGGCCCTGGTCTCTAACACGCCCAACTCAGACCCTGGTCTCTAACACGCCCAACTCAGGCCCTGGTCTCTAACACGCCCAACTCAGGCCCTGGTCTCTAACACGCCCAACTCAGGCCCTGGTCTCTAACACGCCCAACTCAGGCCCTGGTCTCTAACACGGCCCTGGTCTCTAACACGGCCAACTCAGACCCTGGTCTCTAACACGCCCAACTCAGGCCCTGGTCTCTAACACGCCCAACTCAGGCCCTGGTCTCTAACACGCCCAACTCAGGCCCTGGTCTCTAACACGGCCAACTCAGACCCTGGTCTCTAACACGGCCCTGGTCTCTAACACGGCCAACTCAGACCCTGGTCTCTAACACGCCCAACTCAGGCCCTGGTCTCTAACACGCCCAACTCAGGCCCTGGTCTCTAACACGCCCAACTCAGGCCCTGGTCTCTAACACGCCCAACTCAGACCCTGGTCTCTAACACGGCCCAACTCAGACCCTGGTCTCTAACACGCCCAACTCAGGCCCTGGTCTCTAACACGCCCAACTCAGGCCCTGGTCTCTAACACGCCCAACTCAGGCCCTGGTCTCTAACACGCCCAACTCAGACCCTGCTCTCTAACACGCCCAACTCAGGCCCTGGTCTCTAACACGCCCAACTCAGGCCCTGGTCTCTAACACGCCCAACTCAGGCCCTGGTCTCTAACACGCCCAACTCAGGCCCTGCTCTTTAACACGCCCAACTCAGGCCCTGGTCTCTAACACGCCCAACTCAGGCCCTGGTCTCTAACACGCCCAACTCAGACCCTGCTCTTTAACACGCCCAACTCAGACCCTGGTCTCTAACACGCCCAACTCAGGCCCTGGTCTCTAACACGCCCAACTCAGGCCCTGGTCTCTAACACGCCCAACTCAGGCCCTGGTCTCTAACACGCCCAACTCAGGCCCTGGTCTCTAACACGGCCCTGGTCTCTAACACGGCCAACTCAGACCCTGGTCTCTAACACGCCCAACTCAGGCCCTGGTCTCTAACACGCCCAACTCAGGCCCTGGTCTCTAACACGCCCAACTCAGGCCCTGGTCTCTAACACGGCCAACTCAGACCCTGGTCTCTAACACGGCCCTGGTCTCTAACACGGCCAACTCAGACCCTGGTCTCTAACACGCCCAACTCAGGCCCTGGTCTCTAACACGCCCAACTCAGGCCCTGGTCTCTAACACGCCCAACTCAGGCCCTGGTCTCTAACACGGCCAACTCAGACCCTGCTCTCTAACACGCCCAACTCAAGCCCTGGTCTCTAACACGGCCCAACTCGGGCTTGCACTGCTCATTTGCTTCCAAAGGTGTGTCTGTGAATGGCTTGGCCATGGCTTTGGGGCTGTTTCGGCTCGTTTCAGATCCTGAGTGTGGCTGTGGTCATTTTCATAGTCGGCTCGATTTTTAAGCGTGGCTTCTTTTGAGCCGGCTCGCTTGAGCCCGAGCCGAGCCGTGACCTAATAAACACAGCCCTCATGCCAGAGTGCAGCAGGTGAAACTAGGAAAGGAGGGGTAGGATCTCGTTGTGTAGAGAGGCAAGCAAGACTGCAACTCGGCTAGACTCTGCCCGAGGAAAGATGTGACATATATGTAAAAAAAACAAAATGACCCCCAACAATAAAAGGCTACGGGATTTGTGTGAATGGGCTAGGGCGTTTTGATGTCTAAGAAGGTTCGGGTTTTAAACTTGGTAGCACAGTAACCTTTTTTTACATCCACGTCGGTGCCTGTTGACTTCTGAAGCTTTTGCAATGAATGTCTGGGACTAGCTCTAGTTCTTCTGTTGGATGTGAGAGAACTCTATGAAGTACTTTATCTTTAAAAACAAATCAAGTGCAGGCATGACTTTATATTCTTCAAAATGTGGGTTCATCTCCTACCTAAAATACGACACGGAAATGTTATTGTCAACGTCCTTTAGCATTCAAATACTTGTCCAAACAATATGGTATAAATGAAACGGCAGATGTGTTTTTATGAACTAATTTAAAGCTGTACTGTTAACGGAGGCCTAGTTGAACTTGGGACTAGCTAGTCTAGGGAGCCTCTGGCAAATGTTTCTGTACGTTTTAATTCGTGACTTTCGAAATTTTCTAGGAAGAGTTTTACTTTTTTTATGACTTTGCGATCGCTATAACGACTAAGTTGTTGAAGTTGTGGCAGACTGGCGGAGCCAACTTTCAGAAAGGGGGGGCGGCCTTAACCACGCAGGCGCTTGAGGCGCCCTTTGTCATTCGGCGTTTTTGCCACCCGACCTGCTTTTGCCACGATCCATCTCGTTGTTTTGAGGGAGGTAACAGCAGCTCTGTTACCCCCAAGGGAATTGCCGAAGTCTTCACGGAACATTAAAAGTCCGGGATTTTGTCATTTGCCCGGTTAGCGATGATGATGATACATGACTGAAGACGATGCATTAATACACAGTTCGACTCTCCTCTGGTATCGAGAGATTCTAGATCTGACCATGATGATGTTCCAGACGTCTCTTTTGTTAGTCTGGGAGGGGATAAAAAAAAAAAACTATCAGTGGGGAGAACGCCCTGGTCCCTTTGCAGGGTCCTGAGGAGAAATTCTTTTGGAGATGACAGTAAGAAGAGGGAATGACACTAGAGAGATTCTTTTTTTATTGAGGTGATTTTAAATGCGACCAAAAATGTAGAGATGAGAGAGGATGACTGAAGAGACGTAGATGATGATGTGGAGATGTTCCGTGTGAGGATAAGAGAGGGCATGAAAGAGGGCATGAAATCGTACGCGTGTTTTGGCTTTGACCGGAACACTGTCACGGCCACAATTAAAAGGGCCCCCAGTGGGTGAATGAAAGTGACCGCCTTGGTAGCCAATGGTGGGAAAAGCGCATGGGGAGTAGGGGAACGTCCGCTGCGGAGATGGAGAAGCGAAATCTGCTCCGCGCGCAGGATCGACAGGGACGGGGTTGTTTTAGTTGCGTGACAGCGGGAGATGGCGGTGGCGACGATGCCTTTTTTTTGGGGGGGGGGGGGCGGCCTTCATCCAGCAGTGACTCGATGATGGCCGCTGATTTTTAAAAAAAAAAATATTTTCTTTTGGAGTAAACGTGAGGATTGGATCATCACTTTCCCGTGAATTTGGCGCAGCGCGGTTCAGGAGATTGTCTTTACACCCCGGCGGGCTTGACACGTGTGCAGGTTTTATACGTTTCTCTGTGTGTGAACTATGGGTGATGGTGTGATGGTGAAAATCTAAACTTTTTAAGGATGCTTTTAAGCCTGTAATGCCCAAACCTTTAGGATGTATTGTAAGGATTCGTTTAAAGGCTGTATTTTAGCCCAGATGTGTCGACATTTTCTGAGGATTCTTTAAAACCCGTGTTAGTCTCGAATTGGGGTTTTTTTCATGATTTTTTTTTCTCACCTTGCATTGGGCTCGAATGTTTGAAATATTGCTCTGAAAGTTATACGACAAAAAATACCGCGGTAATTGGGGGGGGGGGGGGGGAGGGGAGGTTATTTTGTCCACCAACTCTCTTCCACGATGGATGGACACCTCGGAAGGGAGGCTCGCGTTAGCCCCACTTGACCCCACCGTCCCCGCACACTACCTGGCGTTCACCTGTGTGTGTGTGTTACTGTTCCTGCCCCCTTTCCTAACCACCACCCCCCCCCCCACCACCACCACCCCCCCACCACCACCACCCTCATATTTTCTCGTCTTTATTTGCGGCATGCTGGCATAGATGTTTTTCTTGATAACTTTTTTTAATCGAATTTTTAAAGTAGATTTCTTTTAAAACGATAGATGTTTTTTCTTCGGTAGAATGTTTCTAGTTTTGGTGTTCTTTTTATATGCCCTGTTTTCACGTTTGTAGTACGAACAACCAAATAAATATACTTTTAAAGGTAACAACAAAAATCAACGCGTCGTTTGTACAACGGTGGGATTTAGTCATTTAAAATATTCGCAGTGTGTGTGTGTACCAGGAGTGGTGGCGCATCGGTTAGCGCTACGCTGCACCACAAACCCAGCGACCCGAGTTCGATGCCCACTCACAGCCACCAACACCGGTGACGATTATCTGAACCCGGTCCTGGGTCTCCCCTAGGTCGACTCGGCCTCAAATGCGTTTGTAAACATCGCCACTGTGGGGAGACAAAGGCGGCCGGGCGTGGCGCTGGCCACCCACCCCCTCGTGTTCCACACGGTGCCGGCAGCCTTCATAGGTGCTGCTCACTCACAGCACTTGTCCCGACATGCTGAGGCTCTGTGGGGGGAGGAGAGGGGGATCGTGTGTGTTGTTGAACTTCTTTCGCACCGCACATAGCCAACCGTGCTCATCGGAGGTACGAGGAATGGATACAAATAAAAATTAACCCGTAAAAACAAAGTTTTTCACTATAAATCCTTTATATGCGTGGCGGCTAGAGTCCTCTCGTCCTCTGGCTTGAGATGGCTGCCACCTATGGGTCAGATGATTGCTTGGCACCATTAAGCAATTGGTAATTACATATAATTTTTTGTTCCTAAAAAGTGTAAAATTTTGGAAACATTTTTTCACGAAAATTAATTGTCACGCACAACGAGTCTGTGTGGAAAATGTCAGCTCGATTGAATCACGGGAAGTGGGTAAAAAAACGACCGAAAGATTTGCACGGTCGTAAGCGCGCAAGCAAGCAGGCGAACTTAATATAAAGGATTTAACAACAAAGGTTGATATCGGTCGCGAAAGCTCTTGCTTGCGTGTTAAACAAAAACATTAAAATAAAATTACCAATTTTAGTGGCTCAATTGGGATGGCAGCAACAGCGACTTCCATTCGCCACGAAGTGGTGGGGACGTCACCACGGCGCTTGTGCCAGACTATGTGCATGTGAGATCTCACACACAACCATCACCCCCCCCACACCACCCCACTGGCTGACTGATGCCACTGTCGGTGCCCCTCTGCTAGACCGCAGCAATTAAACTATAAACTATTTTTATTGCACCAGGTAAAGCCCCACTTGGCTACGTAGCTGTTTTTCAGAAGCGAATGATAGTTCGACGAAGTGGCTTTATGTAGAAAATATGTAGCTGCCAAGTACTCTAAACGTGTGACGCTAAATGTGGAGGGGAAAAACCGGAGGACCCGGAGAAAAAAAAAATCCACGCGACCACGGGGAGAGATCCAGACTCCAAATATACAGCAGGCATCGTCAGGGTCGGGATCGAACCCACGACCTCCTGTATACCAGGCGAGGTAGTTAACATCTCCTAGCCACCATGATGATGATGAGAGGGAGACACGCAAACTCCAAATATACAGCAGGCATCGTCAGGGTCGGGATCGAACCCACAACCTCCTGCATACCAGGCGAGCTGATAAATAACAATAATTAAAATGTATAATTGCGCATTCCACCCTAGAATTCCCAATACGTAGTGCACGAAAATCAGGAAACTTACAACCAGGCGGGGGGGGGGGGGGGGTACCCAGCCAAAGGAAGGAGGGAAGGGCGTGTTCACGAGATGGGGGTTCAGACTTCAATGCAGGGGGCTTAAACATTTTTATTCAACACTTCTGAGAATTTGCAACCACGCCACGAGAAATGTTGCTGCCTCTGTGCTCTGGAGACCACCACCTGTAGAAGATTCCAGGCCACGTGTTGACAACGATGGCGAACACGTGGGAGAGACTCTCTGACTTTCTGAAGCTACTGACATCACGTTTGTGATCACGTCACACTGTGTTGTTATCCGTTTCTGTTTCCATTAAACACGTTCCTTCGGAGTGGGCAGCGCATTCGTGCACGACAGACAGACAAATAATCCCTGGTGGGCAAGTGTGGAACCTGTTGTTCCTACCTGTATAAAGATAACTTGACTTGAGGTAGCCAGGCAGCCAGCCAGGTAGCCAGCCCCTTTAACTATTGGCCCCACCCCCTTGCTTAGGCACCTCCCCTTACCCCCCTCCCTTAGGCCCCTCCCTCCCTTAGGCCCCTCCCTGACCCCCCCCATATCCTTAGGCCCCTCCCCTGACCCCCCCCCCTCAGGCCCCTCCCCTGACTCCCCCCCCCTCCCTCAGGCCCCTCCCCTCTCCGTACCCGGCAGTAGGTCTCCACCAATCAAAGAGCTGTTTGTATTATATATTTATTTATGCACGACAGACAGACAAATAATCCCTGGTGGGCAGTGTGGAACATTGTTCCTACCTGTATAACGACAGTCCCATGTAAGCACTAACGGATTTTTTCGAAGCACCCTGCACACCGGACCGACTCCCCCCGCCTGATTTCAAGTGGCAAGGGGCGATCCACAGCGGCACCGGAACGCACGCGGCATCGAGACGACCCCTCAGCCCACCGAGACCCCACCGGGAAGACCCCTCACCCCACCGAGGACCCCAACGAGACCTCACCAGGACCCCTCACCCCACCGAGACCCCATCGAGACCTCACCAGGACCCCTCACCCCATCGAGACCCCACCAGGAAGACCCCTCACCCCACCGAGACCCCAACGAGACCTCACCAGGACCCCTCACCCCACCGAGACCCCAACGAGACCTCACCAGGACCCCTCACCCCATCGAGACCCCACCAGGAAGACCCCTCACCCCACCGAGACCTCACCAGGAAGACCCCTCACCCCATCGAGACCCCAACGAGACCTCACCAGGACCCCTCACCCCATCGAGACCTCACCAGGACCCCACCAGGAAGACCCCTCACCCCACTGAGACCTCACCAGGACCCCACCAGGAAGACCCCTCACCCCACCGAGACCCCATCGAGACCCCATCGAGACCCCAACGAGACCCCAACGAGACCTCACCGGGACGACCCCTCACCCCACCGAGACCCCAACGAGACCTCACCAGGAAGACCCCTCACCCCATCGAGACCTCACCAGGACCCCACCAGGAAGACCCCTCACCCCACCGAGACCCCACCAGGAACCCCTTCAATCCCCCCCCGCGAACCACTCCGCAATGTCCCCCCTCGCCGCCCCCCCCTCCACTACCCCCCCGCTCCGCCCGAGCCTGCGGCACACAGCGCACAGCCGCTCGTCCCAGCCGCGCGCGCTCCGCACCCGGTAGCGACGCCGCCACGCGTGCATGCGCCCGTACGCCGCCCCGTCGGCCGCCAGCGCCCGCAGGCGCAGCGCCAGCTCGCGGGGCGACGCGAAGTCGTCCACGTGCAGGAAGGCGGCGGGCGGCAGCGTCGCCCGCTCGTAGTCGGCCCGCGGGGGCCCCAGGGCCACGGGCACGGCGGCCGCCGAGCCCAGGGCGTTGGCCCACAGCTTCTCGGTGACGTAGTGCGGGGAGCGCGCGTTCTCGAAGGCCAGGTAGAAGAGGTAGCGAGAGAGGACCGGGGCCGTGCCCCCCCCCCGCCGCCGCCGCGGGGAGTCGGGGCAGGGCCGTGCGGCCGCGGCCGTACACGGACACGCGCAGGTGGAGCGCCAGCTCGCGGTGGTAGGCGTCGCGGCCAGACGCGGCGCCCCCGTGGGACACGGCCCAGGCCACCAGCTCGCTCTTGCTGGGGGGGGGGAGGGGTGGTGGTGGTAGTGGTGGAGGTGGTGTTAATGTTGGTGGAGGTGGTGGTGGGATTGATGTTGGTGGTGGTGGTAGTGGTGGAGATGGTGGTGGTGGTGGCAGTGGTGGTGGGGTTGATGTTGATGTTGGTGGAGGTGGTGGAGGTGGTGGTGGTGGTGGAGGTGGTGGTGGTGTTGATGTTGGTGGTGGTGATGGTGGTGGAGGTGGTTTCGATGTTGGTGGAGGTGGTGGTGATGGTGGTGGTGGTAGTGTTGATGTTGGTGGTGGAGGTGGTGGTGATGGTGGTGGTGTTGATGTTGGTGGAGGTGGTGGTGATGGTGGTGGAGGTGGTTTTGATGTTGGTGGAGGTGGTGGAGGTGGTGGTGGTGGTGGTGATGGTGGTGTAGGTGGTTTTGATGTTGGTGGAGGTGGTGGTGATGGTGGTGGTGGAGGTGTTGTTGATGTTGATGGTGGTGGTGGTGATGGTGGTGTTGATGTTGATGGTGGTGTTGGTGGTGGTGGTGGAAGTGGTGGTGGTGGTGTTGATGTTGATGGTGTTGGTGGTGGTGGGGTTGATGGTGTTAGTGCTGGTGGAGGTGGTGTTGGTGGTGGTGGTGGGGTTGATGTTGATAGTGGTGGAGGTGGTGGTGGTGTTGGTGGTGGTGATGGTGGTGGGGTTGATGTTGGTGGTGATGGTGGTGTTGATGTTAATGATGATGGTGTTGGTGGTGGTGTTGGTGTTGGTGGTGGTGTTGGTGGTTGATGGTGGTGGTGTTGGTGGTGTTGGTGCTGGTGTTGGTGGTATTGGTGGTGTTGGTGGTGTTGATGATGATGATGTTGATGATGATGGTGTTGATGTTGGTGGTGTTGGTGGTGTTGGTGGTGTTGATGTTGATGGTAGTGATGATGTTGTTGATGTTGGTGGTGTTGGTGGTGTTGGTGTTGGTGGTGTTGGTGTTGGTGGTGTTGGTGTTGGTGGTGTTGGTGTTGGTGGTGTTGTTGGTGTTGGTGTTGGTGGTGTTGGTGTTGGTGGTGGTGTGTGGTGATGTTGGTGGTGTTGATGGTGTTGGTGGTGGTGGTTGGTCGGTGGCGTTGATGTTGATGTTGGTGGTGGCGGTCCGGCAGCGGTTGGCGGCTCGTGCCGACTTGAGGGCGGAGCCACACGGAGGCTCCTCCCCCCCCCTCCTCCCCCCCCCTCCTCCCCCCCCCTCCTCCCCCCCCCTCCTCCCCCCCCTCCTCCCCCCCCTCCCGGGGCTCCAGCCACCCGTACGGGGTGGGGACATCCGAATCCGGCCTGCAAAGTGAGTGGACTAATCTCCATCTGTTCCATCTCACTCCCTTCTACCACGTGTGTGGACTAATCTCCATCTGTTCCATCTCACTCCCTTCTACCACGTGTGTGGACTAATCTCCATCTGTTCCATCTCACTCCCTTCTACCACGTGTGTGGACTAATCTCCATCTGTTCCATCTCACTCCCTTCTACCACGTGTGTGGACTAATCTCCATCTGTTCCATCTCACTCCCTTCTACGCGCGTGTGGACTAATCTCCATCTGTTCCATCCGTATGGCAGAGCGTGTTCTCTCTCCCCCCCCCGCCTCGCACATGTGGACTGTCTCACATGTAAACAGACTTGATTCCTCGTAAAAACTAGAATCTATAGAGAGTGTTTGAACGTCCAGAAAGGGTACGCAACCTGATTCTTATTCCTCACACTGTGATGCTGGCAACAACAACAAAACGTTTCCCATGACACTCATCATCAGTCGGCCTACACAACGCCTCCATACCATACAGGATCGCAGAGCTTGGAGAAATGTGTTGGTGGTGTCAAGCTCATCGCCACGCGGCGGTTGCTGCTGATCACGTGCTGCTGCTCCTCCTCTTAGAGCCTCTGAGTGGTCCCCTGTGTGTGCACCTGTGTGTGTGTGCACCTGTGTGTGTGTGTCTGTGTGTGTGTGTCTGTGTGTGTGTGTACCTGTGTGTGTGTCTGTGTGTGTGTGTAGCTGTGTGTGTGTCTGTGTGTGTGTGCACCTGTGTGTGTGTGCACCTGTGTGTGTGTGTACCTGTGTGTGTGTGTCTGTGTGTGTGTGCACCTGTGTGTGTGTGTCTGTGTGTGTGTGTCTGTGTGTGTGTGTAGCTGTGTCTGTGTGTAGCTGTGTCTGTGTGTCTCTGTGTGTGTGCACCTGTGTGTGTGTGTCTGTGTGTGTGTGTACCTGTGTGTGTGTGTAGCTGTGTCTGTGTGTCTCTGTGTGTGTGTACCTGTGTGTGTGCACCTGTGTGTGTGTGTCTGTGTGTGTGTGTACCTGTGTGTGTGTGTAGCTGTGTCTGTGTGTCTCTGTGTGTGTGTACCTGTGTGTGTGTGTCTGTGTGTGTGTGTCTGTGTGTGTGTGTACCTGTGTGTGTGTGTAGCTGTGTCTGTGTGTCTGTGTGTGTGTGTACCTGTGTGTGTGTGTAGCTGTGTCTGTGTGTCTCTGTGTGTGTGTACCTCTGTGTGTGTGTACCTGTGTGTGTGTACCTGTGTGTGTGTAGCTGTGTCTGTGTGTCTGTGTGTGTGTGTGTCTGTGTGTGTGTGTACCTGTAGGTGAGTGTAGCTGTGTGTGTGTGTAGCTATGTGTGTGTATGCACCTGTGTGTGTGTGTAGCTGTGTGTAGCTATGTGTGTGTGTGTGTGTCTGTGTGTGCGTGTGTCTGTGTGTGTCTGTGTGTGTGTGTCTGTGTGTGTATGTGTCTGTGTGTGTCTGTGTCTGTGTGTGTGTGCACCTGTGTGTGTGTGTCTGTGTGTCTGTGTGTGTGTCTGTGTGTGTGTCTGTGTGTCTGTGTCTGTGTGTGTCTGTGTGTGTGTCTGTGTGTGTGTGTCTGTGTGTGTGTGTGTCTGTCTGTGTGTGTAGCTGTGTGTGTGTAGCTGTGTGTGTGTGTCTGTGTGTCTGTGTCTGTGTGTGTACCTGTGTGTGTGTCTGTGTGTGTCTGTGTGTGTGTGTGTGTCTGTGTGTGTGTGTGTACCTGTAGGTGAGTGTCCAGTTGAAGACCGTGTGGAGACCTCTGGGCAGGTGAGCGTAGGGAGGAGGCTCCATGCAGCCCCACACCCAGATCTGGCCCGGAGGCCGTTTCCTGTCTCCATCACCATCAACATCACCATCAACATCACCATCAACATCACCTTCAACAACAACATCACCATCAACATCACCATCAACATCACCATCAACATCACCATCAACATCACCATCAACATCACCATCAACAACAACATCACCATCAGCATCACCATCAACATCACCATCAACATCAGTATCACCATCAACATCACCATCAACATCAGTATCACCATCAACATCACCATCAGCATCAACATCAACATCACCATCAACATCACCATCAGCATCAACATCACCATCAGCATCAACATCACCATCAACATCACCATCAACATCACCATCAACATGAACATCACCATCAACATCATGTGTGTGTGTCTGTGTGTGTGTGTGTCTGTGTGTCTGTCTGTGTGTCTGTGTGTGTGTCTGTGTGTGTAGCTGTGTGTGTGTGTCTGTAGCTGTGTGTGTGTGTGTCTGTGTGTGTATGTGTGTCTGTGTGTGTGTGTCTGTGTGTGTGTAGCTATCTGTGTGTGTGTGAGAGAGAGAGACGCACCCGAGTGGGAGGTTGGCCAGGTCACGGCGCACGTGTCTGTGCAGGAAGACGACCGCGTCAGCCGAGGGGAGGAGACGCGCGTCCTGGGACAGGAGACAGCGCGGGGACACGCCGAGACACTCGTCACCCCGCAGGGGGCTCGCTCCTGGCAGACGCGGGGAGACACGCGGGGTGAGACACGGGGAGAGACACGGAGAGAGACACGGGGAGAGACACGGACAGAGACACGGGGAGAGACACGGGGTGAGACACGGGGGGAGACACGGGGTGAGACACGGGGGGAGACACGGGGTGAGACACGGGGGGAGACACGGGGGGAGAGACACGTGGAGAGACACGGTGAGACACGGGGGGAGACACGGTGAGACACGGGGTGAGACACACGGGGGGAGACACGGGGTGAGACACGGGGAGACACGTGGGGAGAGACACGGGGGGAGACACGGTGAGACACGGGGTGAGACACACGGGGGGAGACACGGGGTGAGACACGGTGAGACACGGGGTGAGACACGGGGAGACACGGGGGGAGACTGAGAACCAATGGGGTGCAAGGCCGCAGTGACGGTTGAGCTCTATGACGTAGGGGGTGACGCAGAGGCCGCGATGACGCCGTGAGACGTCGTGACGCAGACTGAGAGACACGTGGTGCTGGGCAGCGTCTAGAAGCATCATCCAGCAGCATCCCAATGCCTCGTGCGATGACGACGATGACGACGACGACGATGACAACAATGACGATGACGACGATGATGACGACGATGATGACGACGATGACAACGACGATGATGATGACGACGAAGGTGACGATGGTGACGACGGTGATGACAATGACGACGATGACAACAATGACGATGACGACGATGATGACGACGATGATGACGATGATCACGACGATGACAACGACGAAGGTGACGACGATGACGATGATGACGAAGGTGACGAAGGTGACGACGATGATGATGACGATGACGACGATGACGACGATGACGACGCTACCCCCAGGCAGCCGTTACGACCACCGCTTATTCCGCCTGGCGCTGCGACGTAGCTGCGTTGGCCCCGACTCGCGTTGCTACGTCCAAGTGGCGCCCGCGTCACGACACACATTTGTGTCGCCTCGTTGTGCGTCCAATCGCCGTCGTGCAAACCGCACGTGGCGTTAGGGGCCGTCACAAAAAGTCAGACCCCCCCCCCCCTCAAATATGACGTCACAAAGCTCTGCCCCCCCCCAAAAAAAAAATATGCTTCAAATCGCTTTAAACTATTGTCATTGTAGTGCGTGTTTAATGTGGCGCTGCACTCTGATGTTGTAGGAGAAAATATTTATTAAAAAGTCTATTTAATTAAGTAGAACGTGTTGTCTATATTTATTTATTAAAGTTACGCATTTTGATGTGATGTCACATTTCTCAAACCCCTCCCCCCCCCCGTCGTCACACATCGTCACAAATGTCTGACCGCCCCCCCCCCCCAGGTGCGTGACGTCATTTATGGACGATCCCGTTAGAGGAGAACGCTGAGACTGGAACTGATCTCACCCTTTGTAAATGGCCATCTCCACGCCAACACCGTGAAGTTTCTGCTGCTGTTGTTGTTGTTGCTGTTGTTGCTGCTGTTGTTGCTGTTGTTGTTGCTGTAGTAGCTGCTGCTGCTGACCACGTGTTGGTGGTCACGTGGGCCTTGTGACGTTGCCCGCGGTCGTCCCGCGTGACGTCGGCCATTGTGAACAGCGCCTGCAAGGCGGCAGGGGTGGTGGTGCGGGGGGGAGCCAGGGTTGGTGGGACACGGGGAGATGGGGCGAGCGCGCCTGTCCGCGTGCGAGGGTGTGTGTCTGGCGGTGGGCGAGGGGCTTAAATAGACGCTCCAAGCCTGGGGTGTTTCATTCAGACGCTGTCTTCCCGACAGACCTGTTCTTCACCTGAGGACGGCTGCTTGCGTTGTGGCCGAAACGTCGTGAGAATTGTATTTGATAATGTTTTATTTTTATTATTTTATTATTTCCCTTCTACGTGACTTTACCGAAAGAACCAAGAATATGAATCCCTGCAGTCACGAAAGCTTTAAATTGAAATTCACGCTTCAACACACCGGTGGGCTAAAGCAGCGAGCTATTTTGTCTTTTGTCAACGTGACACTTTTTTTACTGATTGGCCGTGTCGGGTGGTGGAGGGTTACGACACATTTATAAATAACGCGATCTAAACCCAAAAACGTCGATTATGAATAATATTGTTGGCGACAGCCTCACACGTGTTCGTTAAACAGTCTGTTACAGGCTACACGGGGGATGCTGTGATGCCATCCGCAAGAGTTTGGCCATCGTGCGCCGGCCAGCGTCACGGTTCCACATTTCTTAGATGACAGCTCCTGGCAGGCCAACACACAGAGCCAGCTGCCACGGGGGGTGCCCCTAGGCTAGACCACACAGCAGCAGCAGCAACATTCCCACCACAACTCGCACACTGATGCCCCTCCCCCCACCCCCCCCAGGTCACTCTTGCAAACGAGACTCCTCAACCCTGGTCCCTCTCTCGAGTCCTGGTGCTGGTGGTGGTGTGGTGGTGGTGGTAGTGGTGGTGGTGTGGTGGTGGTGTGGTGGTGGTGGTGGTGTGGTGGTGGTGTGGTGGTGGTAGTGGTGGTGGTGTGGTGGTGGTGGTGGTGTGGTGGTGGTGCTGGTGGTGGTGTGGTGGTGGTGTGGTGGTGTTGTAGTGGTGGTGGTGGTGTGGTGGAGCTGGTGGTGGTAGTGGTGTGGTGGTGGTGGTGATGGTGGTGGTGCTAGTGGTGTGGTGGTGAGAAGTTTGTGTGACGACGTGGCCTGGTTGTGACTTGCTGCTGGTGGTTCTGCTGCTGGTGGTGGTGGTGGTGAGAAGCTGGTAGTGGTGTAGTGGTGGTAGTGGTGTGGTGGTGGAGCTGGTGATGGTGATAAGAAGTTGGCGTGACGACGTGGCCTGGTTGTGACTTGCTGCTGGTGGAGTGTGGAGTGAAGACGATGCTGAAGAGGATGACGACGACTCCGCAGGAGACCCAGGCCACAGCGCACAGCCACAGCCAGAGCCTGGTGCGGCGCGTCGAGGGCACGGCGCAACCAACTCTACAGAGTGCGCAGAGAAGCAGAGAGAGACGCACACTTGTGTGTGAGTAGGGGGGGTGAGTGGGTGGGTGAGTGACTCTATGGGTGAGTGGTTGGGTGAGTCGGTGGGTGAGTGGGTGAGTGACGAGATGGGTGAGTGGTTGGGTGAATCGGTGAGCAGGTGGGTGAGTGGGTCGGTTAGTCGGTGAGTGGGTTCGTGAATGGGTGGGTGGAAAGGTGGGTGGGTGAGTGAATGAGTGAGTGAGTGAGTGAATGAGTGAGTGAATAGGTCAGCGGATGTACACGCGAATCGATGGGTTTACGGGTGGATAGAGTCGGTGAATGAGTGAATGAATGAGTGAATGGGTGAGTGAGTGAGTGAGTGAATGAGTGAGTGAATGAGTGAGTGAATGAGTGAGTGAATTAGTGAGTGAATGAGTGAGTGAATGAGTGAGTTAATGAGTGAATGAATGGGTGACTGAGTGAGTGAATGAATGAGTGAGTGAATGTGTGGGCGTGTGAGCGATGTGGATGGGTGAGAGAGTGAATCGGCGAGTGGGTGAATGGGTTGGTGTGTGAGCGCCCGAAACGTCGTGATTTTTTTATTTTATACCCACGTGACTTTACCGAAATATTAGTGTGAAAGTGTTGAATGTAAGCGGGTCATTGTTAGTGAGTTGGCGGGTAATGCATTTATAGAAGTAACAAAATAATTATATTATTTTATTTTTTATTATTTTTTTACTTCTCTTCGACGCGACTTTACCGAAAGAACCAAGAAGATGAATCCCTGCAGTCACGAAAGCTTTAAATCGAAATTTTATGTATTTATAGTTAAAAAAACACCCAAGCGATTTGACTGATTGTACTAACCTGAAGGTTTTCATGGCTGGTTGAACACGCAGTCGGGGTGTGTCTGTAAGAGCTCGGCATTGACGGGGGGGAGGGGGGGGGGGTGAAACTTCCGCGATTTCATCAAATCCCCCAAATCTCACGGTCCCAAACCCAAGCCGCTCAAACCCCAAAACCACAAAGCCTCCCACCATGCGCCCAGTCTCTCTCTCTCTCTCTCACCCCCCATCCAGAAATCACACTTTGGTATTGCCCGCGCTGTAATCAACGGAGTCAACGGACATCGCTCCCCGCTATGGGACTGTACCATTAACAAAATACGAGACAGAGGGGGGGTTTACAAATATATTTATTTATTTATTTATTTATATATTTTTTTAATCGAATAATTTTTTTAGCAATGAATTGCTCGGGGGGGAAATACTGCATTAAGCAAAAAATGATAATCACTCAAAAAATATAAATAGCCAAAACTAAATAATTTATATCCAGATCGATCAACTTTGTCTCTAATCAAACGTTCTGCTCTGTCTCTCTCAGTGTTAATGATCATCACCATGGTCGACGCGATGATGATGATGATGTCTCTGCCCTGTGTGTGTTCTCTACCCCGCGTGTGCCTCTTTATTCCAGTGCCGAATCGAATAGGAGAGTCCAATAAGTTCCCTTGGCACGATGCACTTCCCCCAGCCCGCCCCCCCCTATACTTGTCAACGAATGGTTTCGTCCGCGTTCCCGTTATCTTTAGAGGACACATGGCACGACCCCCCCCCCCCCACACTTTACTCAGACAATGGTTTGGTCCGAACAGCGACCTGATCCGATGCAGACGCAAGATGCAGACGCAAGAAGCGCTTTCATGTGACTCAGTGAGCCTCAGTCATTGACACTGGGCCCTAATGATCTCAACGGTGCCTTAGCCTGGCTCAGTGAGCCTCAGTCATTGACACTGGGCCCTAATGATCTCAACGGTGCCTTAGCCTGGCTCAGTGAGCCTCAGTCATTGACACTGGGCCCTAATGATCTCAACGGTGCCTTAGCCTGGCTCAGTGAGCCTCAGTCATTGACACTGGGCCCTAATGATCTCAACGGTGCCTTAGCCTGGCTCAGTGAGCCTCAGTCATTGACACTGGGCCCTAATGATCTCAACGGTGCCTTAGCCTGGCTCAGTGAGCCTCAGTCATTGACACTGGGCCCTAATGATCTCAACGGTGCCTTAGCCTGGCTCAGTGAGCCTCAGTCATTGACACTGGGCCCTAATGATCTCAACGGTGCCTTAGCCTGGCTCAGTGAGCCTCAGTCATTAACACAGGGCCCTAATGATCTCAACGGTGCCTTAGCCTGGCTCAGTGAGCCTCAGTCATTGACACTGGGCCCTAATGATCTCAACGGTGCCTTAGCCTGGCTCAGTGAGCCTCAGTCATTGACACTGGGCCCTAATGATCTCAACGGTGCCTTAGCCTGGCTCAGTGAGCCTCAGTCATTGACACTGGGCCCTAATGATCTCAACGGTGCCTTAGCCTGGCTCAGTGAGCCTCAGTCATTGACACTGGGCCCTAATGATCTCAACGGTGCCTTAGCCTGGCTCAGTGAGCCTCAGTCATTAACACAGGGCCCTAATGATCTCAACGGTGCCTTAGCCTGGCTCAGTGAGCCTCAGTCATTAACACAGGGCCCTAATGATCTCAACGGTGCCTTAGCCTGGCTCAGTGAGCCTCAGTCATTAACACTGGGCCCTAATGATCTCAACGGTGCCTTAGCCTGGCTCAGTGAGCCTCAGTCATTGACACTGGTCGGTGCCTTAGCCTGGCTCAGTGAGCCTCAGTCATTGACACTGGGCCCTAATGATCTCAACGGTGCCTTAGCCTGGCTCAGTGAGCCTCAGTCATTGACACTGGTCCCTAAGGATCTTAAGGGTGCCTTAGCCTGGCTCAGTGAGCCTCAGTCATTAACACTGGGCCCTAATGATCTTAAGGGTGCCTTAGCCTGGCTCAGTGAGCCTCAGTCATTAACACTGGGCCCTAATGATCTTAAGGGTGCCTTAGCCTGGCTCAGTGAGCCTCAGTCATTAACACTGGACCCTAAGGATCTTAAGGGTGCCTTAGCCTGGCTCAGTGAGCCTCAGTCATTAACACTGGGCCCTAATGATCTTAAGGGTGCCTTAGCCTGGCTCAGTGAGCCTCAGTCATTAACACTGGGCCCTAATGATCTTAAGGGTGCCTTAGCCTGGCTCAGTGAGCCTCAGTCATTAACACTGGACCCTAAGGATCTTAAGGGTGCCTTAGCCTGGCTCAGTGAGCCTCAGTCATTAACACTGGGCCCTAATGATCTTAAGGGTGCCTTAGCCTGGCTCAGTGAGCCTCAGTCATTAACACTGGACCCTAAGGATCTTAAGGGTGCCTTAGCCTGGCTCAGTGAGCCTCAGTCATTAACACTGGACCCTAAGGATCTTAAGGGTGCCTTAGCCTGGCTCAGTGAGCCTCAATCATTGACACTGGGCACCAGGAATTTCGAGGGTATCTGAGAGCGCCTCCACGAGCCTCTGGAATTGACACCCTTTGAGTCTGTCCCGACGAGTTTCTAGGCGTGACGCTGGACCCTTTGAAGCGTGACTCTCATTACAGAGTCGAGCATCAACGAGTGCTACGACATCTTTGTCTTTGCCCTCTGCTGCCCACAACGGAGCACGCCCCCACCCCCCAAAGCAGACGAACCACTGCTGGATGAAGCTAAGACCTGTAGCATTCGTTGTTATAAAGGGGCTCTTTGGGGCTCTTTGTTCATTCAGACGCTGTCTTTCCGACAGACCTGTTCTTCACCTGAGGACGGCTGCTTGCGTAGTGCCCGAAACGTCGTGAGAATTGTATTTTATTATGTTTCATTATTTTATTATTTCCCTTCTACGTGACTTTACCCAAAGAACCAAGAAGAGTAAGAAACAAATACGAAGACACTAGTCCAGATAGTCGTTGCAGTTGTTAATTTCATTTGTATTATTTAGTTGTTTCCCTTCGACGTGACTTTACCGAAAGAACCAAGAATGAAAATAGTAATATCATTGTTGTTGTCATCATCATCATCAACAGCACACAGATGTCTGTCCCAGGTCTGTCGCAATACAGACCTGGGACATACAAAGACAAAGACCACCCCCTCCCCCATGTAGCCTCAACAGACTGTTGGGGCAAGTGCCGTTAGCAAGCAGCACCTATGAAGGCCGGCACGGCACACGAGGGGGTGGGTGGCCAACACCACGCCCGGCCGCCTTTGTCTCCCTAGTGGCGATGTTTACACACCGCACCAGGTACTCATTGGAGGCTGAGTAGACCTAGGGGAGAGGCCCAGTGGGGAATTGAACCCGGGTCGCCGGGTTTGTAGCACCGCGCCCCAACCCACGACACCACCGCTCCCACATACACAGAGACACGGACAATGATGTGAATATTATTATTTATTGTGACACTTGTTTAGCCCTGGAAAGCCTCACCCGGAAGTCTTGAGACTCTTATTTTTCCAGGAGGTTCCTGCCAGGTTCTCTATGCAGTAGGGGCAGCGATGTCCCTGCCGCTGCTACCGTGTGATCCCGGCTGAGTTATATTATATTTTCAGCACTGGGACGTTTTAGACCAATACCAGTGATATTGTATGTAGGTGGAGGGTTTGTTGCCAATGTATCAGTGCACCGATGTCCTTGTGTCGAGCAGTTATATCTACGGGAACTTTTTGCCAGCATCAAAAATGATGAAAAATCAAGAAAGGTTTGGATCCTTTCTGGCAATAAAACAGGAAGTGTTAACATGCCCAATCACCAAGATAGGTTCCGTTTTGCAATAACATACAAACTACACGTATGAAGGCCGGCACGGCACACCAGGGGGTGGGTGGCCAGCACCACGCCCGGCCGCCTTTGTCTCCCCAGTGGTGATTTTTAGACACCGCACCAGGTACTCATTTTAGGCCAAGCCGACAGAGAGGAGGGCCAGAACCGGATCAGAGTATCGTCACTGGTGGTGGTGGTGGTGGTCGTGAGCGGGAATCGAACTTGGTTCGCCAAGATTACACAGCGCACCGCTAACCGCTGCACCGCCGCTCCCCAAACCAACCCCAGACCAGAGGTCGCAAACGGGTTTTGATTCCTTACCCGTACCCGGCCGCACCAGGGTCGCACCAGGGTCGCAAATGGGTACCCGTACCCGTCCGGGTACGGGTACCCGTTCCCTACCCGTACCCTACCCGAAATGAGTGACAAACCGTGACTCATCAGTGACTCACGGCCTACCCGTACCCAGCCGCACCAGGGTAGCCGGGTATCGGGTAGGGTACGGGTATCGGGTATCCGGTTGCAACCTCTGGTCATGAGCGGGAATCGAACTTGGTTCGCCAGGATTACACAGCGTAGCGCTAAGCGCTGCACCGCCGCTCCCCAATCCTACCCCAGACACACGCACCCACGCAGAATGGTCCCATCATCATCACCACCATCATCACCATCATCACCATCCACCTCCTCCATCTCCTCATGATCATCTTCATCATCCACCTCCTCTACCTCCTCCACCTCATCATCATCATCGTCGTCGTCGTCTTCAGCGCCGGCGTTTGGAGGAAACCTGGGCTCCCCGCGCGGCCGGCACGCTGGCGCGCTTGCGTCCGCGCTGCTCTACGTCTCCGCCCCCGTCGATGTCCGAGCTGTCTGCCTCGTCCCCCTGTCCCCGCAACGACAACAAGGGGGACAATGTCCGGAGATGGAGACACACACACACGGTCCGCCACCAAACAAGCGCCAATCAAAAGTGTTATCGAGTCTTGTTGTATTGGCGGTATCACACCGGCGCAGCATCATAACAACAGAGTGTAGTGGTGAGTGTAGTGGTGAGTGTAGTGGTGAGTGTAGTGGTGAGTGTAGTGGTGAGTGTTCTAGTGGTGAATGTACTAGTGGTGAGTGTACTAGTGGTGAGTGTACTAGTGGTGAGTGTACTAGTGGTGAGTGTACTAGTGGTGAGTGTAGTGTTGAGTGTAGTAGTGGTGAGTGTTCTAGTGGTGAGTGTTCTAGTGGTGAGTGTAGTAGTGGTGAGTGTAGTGGTGAGTGTACTAGTGGTGAGTGTCCTAGTGTGAGTGTAGTAGTGTTGAGTGTACTAGTGGTGAGTGTACTAGTGGTTAGTGTACTAGTGGTGAGTGTAGTAGTGTTGAGTGTAGTGGTTAGTGTACTAGTGGTGAGTGTAGTAGTGGTGAGTATACTAGTGGTGAGTGTACTAGTGGTGAGTGTACTAGTGGTGAGTGTACTAGTGGTGAGTGTACTAGTGGTGAGTGTACTAGTGGTGAGTGTACTAGTGGTGAGTGTAGTGGTGAGTGTACTAGTGGTGAGTGTACTAGTGGTGAGTGTACTAGTGGTGAGTGTACTAGTGGTGAGTGTACTAGTGGTGAGTGTAGTGGTGAGTGTACTAGTGGTGAGTATACTAGTGGTGAGTGTACTAGTGGTGAGTATACTAGTGGTGAGTGTACTAGTGGTGAGTGTACTAGTGGTGAGTGTACTAGTGGTGAGTGTACTAGTGGTGAGTGTACTAGTGGTGAGTGTACTAGTGTTGAGTGTACTAGTGGTGAGTGTAGTAGTGGTGAGTATACTAGTGGTGAGTGTACTAGTGGTGAGTGTACTAGTGGTGAGTGTACTAGTGGTGAGTGTACTAGTGGTGAGTGTGCTAGTGGTGAGTGTACTAGTGGTGAGTGTGCTAGTGGTGAGTGTACTAGTGGTGAGTGTGCTAGTGGTGAGTGTACTAGTGGTGAGTGTGCTAGTGGTGAGTGTACTAGTGGTGAGTGTGCTAGTGGTGAGTGTACTAGTGGTGAGTGTGCTAGTGGTGAGTGTACTAGTGGTGAGTGTACTAGTGGTGAGTGTACTAGTGGTGAGTGTACTAGTGGTGAGTGTAGTGGTGAGTGTACTAGTGGTGAGTGTACTAGTGGTGAGTGTAGTGGTGAGTGTACTAGTGGTGAGTGTAGTAGTGGTGAGTGTACTAGTGGTGAGTGTAGTGGTGAGTGTACTAGTGGTGAGTGTAGTGGTGAGTGTACTAGTGGTGAGTGTACTAGTGGTGAGTGTACTAGTGGTGAGTGTAGTGGTGAGTGTACTAGTGGTGAGTGTACTAGTGGTGAGTGTACTAGTGGTGAGTGTAGTGGTGAGTGTACTAGTGGTGAGTGTAGTAGTGGTGAGTGTACTAGTGGTGAGTGTAGTGGTGAGTGTACTAGTGGTGAGTGTACTAGTGGTGAGTGTGCTAGTGGTGAGTGTACTAGTGGTGAGTGTACTAGTGGTGAGTGTACTAGTGGTGAGTGTACTAGTGGTGAGTGTACTAGTGGTGAGTGTAGTGGTGAGTGTAGTGGTGAGTGTACTAGTGGTGAGTGTACTAGTGGTGAGTGTGCTAGTGGTGAGTGTACTAGTGGTGAGTGTACTAGTGGTGAGTGTACTAGTGGTGAGTATACTAGTGGTGAGTGTACTAGTGGTGAGTGTACTAGTGGTGAGTGTAGTGGTGAGTGTACTAGTGGTGAGTGTACTAGTGGTGAGTGTACTAGTGGTGAGTGTACTAGTGGTGAGTGTACTAGTGGTGAGTGTGCTAGTGGTGAGTGTACTAGTGGTGAGTGTGCTAGTGGTGAGTGTACTAGTGGTGAGTGTGCTAGTGGTGAGTGTACTAGTGGTGAGTGTGCTAGTGGTGAGTGTACTAGTGGTGAGTGTGCTAGTGGTGAGTGTACTAGTGGTGAGTGTGCTAGTGGTGAGTGTACTAGTGGTGAGTGTACTAGTGGTGAGTGTACTAGTGGTGAGTGTACTAGTGGTGAGTGTAGTGGTGAGTGTACTAGTGGTGAGTGTACTAGTGGTGAGTGTAGTGGTGAGTGTACTAGTGGTGAGTGTAGTAGTGGTGAGTGTACTAGTGGTGAGTGTAGTGGTGAGTGTACTAGTGGTGAGTGTAGTGGTGAGTGTACTAGTGGTGAGTGTACTAGTGGTGAGTGTACTAGTGGTGAGTGTAGTGGTGAGTGTACTAGTGGTGAGTGTACTAGTGGTGAGTGTACTAGTGGTGAGTGTAGTGGTGAGTGTACTAGTGGTGAGTGTAGTAGTGGTGAGTGTACTAGTGGTGAGTGTAGTGGTGAGTGTACTAGTGGTGAGTGTACTAGTGGTGAGTGTGCTAGTGGTGAGTGTACTAGTGGTGAGTGTACTAGTGGTGAGTGTACTAGTGGTGAGTGTACTAGTGGTGAGTGTACTAGTGGTGAGTGTAGTGGTGAGTGTAGTGGTGAGTGTACTAGTGGTGAGTGTACTAGTGGTGAGTGTGCTAGTGGTGAGTGTACTAGTGGTGAGTGTACTAGTGGTGAGTGTACTAGTGGTGAGTATACTAGTGGTGAGTGTACTAGTGGTGAGTGTACTAGTGGTGAGTGTAGTGGTGAGTGTACTAGTGGTGAGTGTACTAGTGGTGAGTGTACTAGTGGTGAGTATACTAGTGGTGAGTGTACTAGTGGTGAGTGTACTAGTGGTGAGTGTACTAGTGGTGAGTATACTAGTGGTGAGTGTACTAGTGGTGAGTGTACTAGTGGTGAGTGTACTAGTGGTGAGTATACTAGTGGTGAGTGTACTAGTGGTGAGTGTAGTAGTGGTGAGTGTACTAGTGGTGAGTGTACTAGTGGTGAGTGTACTAGTGGTGAGTATACTAGTGGTGAGTGTACTAGTGGTGAGTGTACTAGTGGTGAGTGTACTAGTGGTGAGTGTACTAGTGGTGAGTGTACTAGTGGTGAGTGTACTAGTGGTGAGTATACTAGTGGTGAGTGTACTAGTGGTGAGTGTACTAGTGGTGAGTGTACTAGTGGTGAGTGTAGTGGTTAGTGTACTAGTGGTGAGTGTAGTGGTGAGTGTAGTAGTGTTGAGTGTACTAGTGGTGAGTGTACTAGTGGTGAGTGTAGTAGTGGTGAGTGTAGTAGTGGTGAGTGTACTAGTGGTGAGTGTACTAGTGGTGAGTGTACTAGTGGTGAGTGTACTAGTGGTGAGTGTACTAGTGGTGAGTGTACTAGTGGTGAGTATACTAGTGGTGAGTGTACTAGTGGTGAGTGTACTAGTGGTGAGTATACTAGTGGTGAGTGTACTAGTGGTGAGTGTACTAGTGGTGAGTATACTAGTGGTGAGTGTACTAGTGGTGAGTGTACTAGTGGTGAGTGTACTAGTGGTGAGTATACTAGTGGTGAGTGTACTAGTGGTGAGTGTACTAGTGGTGAGTGTACTAGTGGTGAGTGTGCTAGTGGTGAGTGTACTAGTGGTGAGTGTACTAGTGGTGAGTGTACTAGTGGTGAGTGTACTAGTGGTGAGTGTACTAGTGGTGAGTGTACTAGTGGTGAGTTGACTAGTGGTGAGTGTACTAGTGGTGAGTGTAGTAGTGGTGAGTGTAGTGGTGAGTGTACTAGTGGTGAGTGTACTAGTGGTGAGTGTAGTGGTGGTGAGTGTACTAGTGGTGAGTGTACTAGTGGTGATTGTACTAGTGGTGAGTGTAGTGGTGAGTGTACTAGTGGTGAGTGTACTAGTGGTGAGTGTACTAGTGGTGAGTGTAGTGGTGAGTGTAGTGGTGGTGAGTGTACTAGTGGTGAGTGTACTAGTGGTGAGTGTACTAGTGGTGAGTGTAGTGGTGAGTGTACTAGTGGTGAGTGTACTAGTGGTGAGTTGACTAGTGGTGAGTGTACTAGTGGTGAGTGTAGTAGTGGTGAGTGTAGTGGTGAGTGTACTAGTGGTGAGTGTACTAGTGGTGAGTGTAGTAGTGGTGAGTGTACTAGTGGTGAGTGTACTAGTGGTGAGTGTACTAGTGGTGAGTGTACTAGTGGTGAGTGTAGTAGTGGTGAGTATACTAGTGGTGAGTGTACTAGTGGTGAGTGTACTAGTGGTGAGTGTAGTGGTGAGTGTACTAGTGGTGAGTGTACTAGTGGTGAGTGTAGTGGTGAGTGTACTAGTGGTGAGTGTACTAGTGGTGAGTGTACTAGTGGTGAGTGTAGTAGTGGTGAGTATACTAGTGGTGAGTGTACTAGTGGTGAGTGTACTAGTGGTGAGTGTAGTGGTGAGTGTACTAGTGGTGAGTGTACTAGTGGTGAGTGTACTAGTGGTGAGTGTACTAGTGGTGAGTGTAGTAGTGGTGAGTATACTAGTGGTGAGTGTACTAGTGGTGAGTGTAGTGGTGAGTGTACTAGTGGTGAGTGTACTAGTGGTGAGTGTACTAGTGGTGAGTGTACTAGTGGTGAGTGTAGTAGTGGTGAGTGTACTAGTGGTGAGTGTACTAGTGGTGAGTGTAGTGGTGAGTGTACTAGTGGTGAGTGTAGTAGTGGTGAGTGTACTAGTGGTGAGTGTACTAGTGGTGAGTGTACTAGTGGTGAGTGTACTAGTGGTGAGTGTACTAGTGGTGAGTGTACTAGTGGTGAGTGTACTAGTGGTGAGTGTATAGTGTAGTGTATAGGATGAACGTTGAGGTTTATGAGTGCCACGGGGTGACCAATACGCTGTGACTTGCTCAGTAACAGTGGGTGCCGTGCGTGTTAAGCACAACGCGCTCCTGAAACAAAAGTGCAAACGCCACGTCCAAGCGACACCACGTGGTGTGAACGGTGCGGTTTGAGTGGGCGGCTCTCACGCGGCTGGTGCTGAGGCGGTGAGCGTCAACGTCCAGTCTCTGCCTGAGCACCCCGGTGAGGATGAGCTCAGCGCTCACCACGTCAACGCCGCGGCAATCGCGCAGACGCACAGAGTCCTCGGGGCACGACACCACCAGCACTCCGGCCTGGTGCGGGGTTCGTGCACGCACGCGCGGGTTACACACACACCACACACACAGGTACACACACACACACACAGGTACACACACACACAGGTACACACACACACACAGGTACACACACACACGGATACACACACACACGGACACACACACACACGGATACACACACACACGGATACACACACACACGGATACACACACACGGACACACACACACACACGGACACACACACACACACGGATACACACACACACGGATACACACACACGGATACACACACACGGATACACACACACGGATACACACACACGGATACACACACACACACGGATACACACACACGGATACACACACACACGGATACACACACACGCACGGATACACACACACGCACGGATACACACACACGCACGGATACACACACACGGATACACACACACACGGATACACATACACGGATACACACACACACGGATACACACACACGGACACACACACACACACGGACACACACACACACACGGACACACACACACGGATACACACACACGGATACACACACACGGATACACACACACACGGATACACATACACGGATACACACACACACGGATACACACACACGGACACACACACACACACGGATACACACACACACGGATACACACACACACGGATACACACACACACACGGATACACACACACACACGGATACACACACACGGATACACACACACGGATACACACACACGGGCACACACACACGGATACACACACACGGATACACACACACGGGCACACACACACGGGCACACACACACGGACACACACACACGGATACACACACACGGGCACACACACACGGATACACACACACACGGATACACACACACACGGATACACACACACGGATACACACACACACGGATACACACACACACGGATACACACACACACGGATACACACACACGGACACACACACACGGATACACACACACACGGATACACACACACACGGATACACACACACGGATACACACACACGGATACACACACGGACACACACACACGGACACACACACGGATACACACACACGGACACACACACACACGGACACACACACACGGATACACACACTCACGGATACACACACACGCGCGGGCACACACACGCACATGCACACAGGTACACACACGCACACAGGTACACACACACACAGGTACACACACACACAGGTACACACACACACAGGTACACACACACACACACAGGTACACACACACACACACAGGTACACACACAGGTACACACACACACACACACAGGTACACACACACACAGGTACACACACACACACAGGTACACACACACACAGGTACACACACACACACACACAGGTACACACACACACAGGTACACACACACACAGGTACACGCACACACACGCACACCGTACCTGTGCAGTGCGAGGCACTTTGGGGAGCCAGGTGGCCCCGCCGCACTCCACGATGTCGCGCATGTGGACCGGCTCGGGCTTCACTCCGGCGGTCACGTGCACGCGGCAGCCCTGCAGGCACAAGCCGGGCAGGCCAGTACACACAGGGAGCCTCTACACCACTGTTAGTGTAGAGTGGTGAGTTCAGTAGAAGCTGGGCAGGCCAGTACACACAGGGAGTCTCTACACCACTGTTAGTGTAGAGTGGTGAGTGTACTACAAGCTGGGCAGGCCAGTACACACAGGGAGTCTCTACACCACTGTTAGTGTAGAGTGTTGAGTTCAGTAGAAGCTGGGCAGGCCAGTACACACAGGGAGTCTCTACACCACTGTTAGTGTAGAGTGGTGAGTGTACTACAAGCTGGGCAGGCCAGTACACACAGGGAGTCTCTACACCACTGTTAGTGTAGAGTGTTGAGTTCAGTACAAGCTGGGCAGGCCAGTACACACAGGGAGTCTCTACACCACTGTTAGTGTAGAGTGGTGAGTTCACTACAAGCCGGGCAGGCCAGTACACACAGGGAGTCTCTACACCACTGTTAGTGTAGAGTGGTGAGTGTACTACAAGCTGGGCAGGCCAGTACACACAGGGAGTCTCTACACCACTGTTAGTGTAGAGTGGTGAGTTCAGTACAAGCTGGGCAGGCCAGTACACACAGGGAGTCTCTACACCACTGTTAGTGTAGAGTGGTGAGTGCACTACAAGCTGGGCAGGCCAGTACACACAGGGAGTCTCTACACCACTGTTAGTGTAGAGTGGTGAGTGTACTACAAGCTGGGCAGGCCAGTACACACAGGGAGTCTCTACACCACTGTTAGTGTAGAGTGTTGAGTTCAGTACAAGCTGGGCAGGCCAGTACACACAGGGAGTCTCTACACCACTGTTAGTGTAGAGTGGTGAGTGTACTACAAGCTGGGCAGGCCAGTACACACAGGGAGTCTCTACACCACTGTTAGTGTAGAGTGGTGAGTGCACTACAAGCTGGGCAGGCCAGTACACACAGGGAGCCTCTACACCACTGTTAGTGTAGAGTGGTGAGTGTACTACAAGCTGGGCAGGCCAGTACACACAGGGAGTCTCTACACCACTGTTAGTGTAGAGTGGTGAGTGTACTACAAGCCGGGCAGGCCAGTACACACAGGGAGTCTCTACACCACTGTTAGTGTAGAGTGGTGAGTGTACTACAAGCTGGGCAGGCCAGTACACACAGGGAGTCTCTACACCACTGTTAGTGTAGAGTGGTGAGTGTACTACAAGCCGGGCAGGCCAGTACATACATGTATGCGTGTGTGTGTGTACGTGCGTGTGTGTACGTGTGTGTGTGTAAGTGCGTGTGTGTGCATGTGTGTACGTGCGTGTGTGTATGTGTGTGTGTGTGCGCGTGTGTGTGTGTGCGTGTGTGTGCGTGTGTGTACGTGTGTGTGTGTACGTGTGTGCGTGTGTGTGTGTACGTGTGTGTGTGTACGTGTGCGTGTGTGTGTGTACGTGTGCGTGTGTGCGTGTGTGCATGTACGTGTGTGTACGTGTGTGTGTGTACGTGTGTGTGTGCGTGCGTGCGTCACCCACGTGGAACAGCGGCCTCTCTCTCGCCGCAAGGAGCGACTCTCTGAGCCGGAAGTGGAACTTGGCCTCTTGCTCCTCGTCGCTCACGATGAACGCGTCGGTGTCCACCACGCGGCCACTCTGCTCACACTGACAAAGACAAAGGTCCCCTGTGTAGCCTTGAACATAACTTTTGGGGCAAGAGCTGTTAGCGAGTTGGAGCGCCTTTGAAGACCGGCACGGAACGTGAGGAAGAGATCATACAAACTCCACTCACTCTGTAGAACAGGGGGAGATCACACAAACTCCACTCACTCTGAAGAACAGGGGGAGATCACACAAACTCCACTCACTCACTCTGTAGAACAGGGGGAGATCACACAAACTCCACTTACTCTGTAGAACAGGGGGAGATCACACAAACTCCACTCACTCACTCTGTAGAACAGGGGGAGATCACACAAACTCCACTCACTCTGAAGAACAGGGGGAGATCATACAAACTCGACTCACTCTGTAGAACAGGGGGATAATCACACAAACTCCACTCACTCTGTAGAACAGGGGGAGATGATACAAACTCCACTCACTCACTCTGTAGAACAGGGGGAGATCACACAAACTCCACTCACTCTGTAGAACAGGGGGAGATCATACAAACTCCACTCACTCACTCTGTAGAACAGGGGGAGATCACACAAACTCCACTCACTCACTCTGTAGAACAGGGGGAGATCACACAAACTCCACTCACTCACTCTGTAGAACAGGGGGAGATCACACAAACTCCGCTCACTCACTCTGTAGAACAGGGGGAGATCATACAAACTCCACTCACTCTGTAAAACAGGGGGAGATCATACAAACTCCACTCACTCTGTAGAACAGGGGGAGATCATACAAACTCCACTCACTCTGTAGAACAGAGGGAGATCATACAAACTCCACTCACTCACTAGAACAGGGGGAGATCACACAAACTCGACTCACTCACTCTGTAGAACAGGGGGAGATCATACAAACTCCACTCACTCACTCTGTAGAACAGGGGGAGATCACACAAACTCCACTCACTCTCAGTCTGTAGAACAGGGGGAGATCATACAAACTCCACTCACTCACTCTGTAGAACAGGGGGAGATCATACAAACTCCACTCACTCACTCTGTAGAACAGGGGGAGATCACACAAACTCCACTCACTCACTCTGTAGAACAGGGGGAGATCACACAAACTCCACTCACTCTCAGTCTGTAGAACAGGGGGAGATCATACAAACTCCACTCACTCACTCTGTAGAACAGGGGGAGATCACACAAACTCCACTCACTCACTCTGTAGAACAGGGGGAGATCATACAAACTCCACTCACTCACTCTGTAGAACAGGGGGAGATCATACAAACTCCACTCACTCACTCTGTAGAACATGGGGAGATCATACAAACTCCACTCACTCACTCTGTAGAACAGGGGGAGATCATACAAACTCCACTCACTCACTCTGTAGAACAGGGGGAGATCATACAAACTCCACTCACTCACTCTGTAGAACATGGGGAGATCATACAAACTCCACTCACTCACTCTGTAGAACAGGGGGAGATCACACAAACTCCACTCACTCTCAGTCTGTAGAACAGGGGGAGATCATACAAACTCCACTCACTCTGTAGAACAGGGGGAGATCATACAAACTCCACTCACTCACTCTGTAGAACAGGGGGAGATCACACAAACTCCACTCACTCACTCTGTAGAACAGGGGGAGATCATACAAACTCCACTCACTCACTCTGTAGAACAGGGGGAGATCACACAAACTCCACTCACTCACTCTGTAGAACAGGGGGAGATCATACAAACTCCACTCACTCACTCTGTAGAACAGGGGGAGATCACACAAACTCCACTCACTCACTCTGTAGAACAGGGGGAGATCACACAAACTCCACAGAAAGACGCCCCAGTAAGGTACTGAACCCAAGGCCCGAGCATCACCAACTCGCTGCTACCACCACCCTGCCCGCCCGCACAACCCCCGGCACCTGCTGGATCCAGGCGGGCGTGACGACGGGCACGCCCCTGGCGACGGCGCACAGCATCTTGACGGTGCGGCACACGCGGTCGGTGACCAGGTGGGAGCAGTGGCGCGCGCTGGCGCTCACGGCCCAGCCCAGCGCCCGCACGCGCTGCTCCAGCGCCTCCAGCTCCGCCACTCCCGTGAACGCCACCTGCCGCCGGTACGCACGGAGTGGCAGGTTACACACGCGTGCGAGCACGTGCACACGCGTGCGAGCACGTGCACACGCGTGCGAGCACGTGCACACGCGTGCGAGCACGTGCACACGCGTGCGAGCACGTGCACACGCGTGTGCACGTGCACACGCGTGTGCGAGCACGTGCACACGTGGGTACAAACGGAGAATTACGTACACAGAGATACCACAACGGCAGGTGACGGTGACACAGAGGTCGCAACCGGGTACCCGATACCCGTACCCTACCCGATACCCGGCTACCCGTACCCGGCTGGGTACGGGTACCCATTTGCGACCCTGGTGCGGCCGGGTACGGGTAAGGAATCAAAACCCGTTTGCGACCTCTGCTGTGACATCACCACGGTGCCTGTGCCAGACTAGGTGCACTCGGAGACCACGCGAAGTGTCGAAGGTTCGCTGCTGGCAGGAGATCACGGTACAGACCCCCGGGTGCCGTAGGTTGACTGACTGAGATGACTGGCCGACGCACCACCTGTGCCCCCTACTGTGCAAGCTTGCTGCGTTTTATCCGCGCTGCGCTACGCTGTTGTTGGGGTGCGATACACACACAGAGATAGATAAGTAGAGATACACAGAGATAGAGACAGTTGTACGCACCCGTGAACGCCACCTGCAGCAGATACTCACACGCTCACACACACACACTCACACACACACACTCACTCACTCACACGCTCACACACACACTCACTCACACGCTCACTCACTCACACGCTCACTCACTCACTCACACGCTCACTCACTCACTCACACGCTCACTCACTCACACGCTCACACACACACTCACTCACACGCTCACTCACTCACACGCTGACACACTCACTCACACGCTCACACACTCACTCACACACACACACACTCACTCACACGCTCACTCACTCACATGCTCACACACACACTCACTCACACGCTCACTCACTCACATGCTCACACACACTCACTCACACGCTCACTCACTCACACGCTCACACACACACACTCACACGCTCACACGCTCACTCACTCACACGCTCACACACACACTCACTCACACGCTCACTCACACGCACACACACACGCAGCAAGTGAATTGAACTGTGCACACCCAGCAAGCCAGTGCACCAAGCGAGCCTCACCTCCGATGAGCACAGTTGGCTATGTTGCAGTGCGAAAAGAACTTTGACACACATTCGTACATGCCACGCTCGCACAGGGAGAATCTCACCTTGGGAACGTCTCCCCTGGGATTGCGGGCAGACCGCGGCGTTCCTCGCCCTCCTGAAATTCCCGGCGTTGTCGGCGTTCCCGAGTTTCCCGATGCCCCTCTGCTCCCCTGCGGCGTTCCTGTCCTCTGAGGAATTTCCGGCGTTCCCGAGTTTCCCGATGCCCCTCTGCTCCCCTGCGGCGTTCCTGTCCTCTGAGGAATTTCCGGCGTTCCCGAGTTTCTCGCTGCTCCTCGCCCCTGCGGCGTTCCTGGCCTCTGAGGAATTTCCGGCGTTCCCGAGTTTCTCGATGCCGCTCCTCGCCCATGCGGCGTTCCTGGCCTCTGAGGAATTTCCGGCGTTCCTGAGTTTCCCGATGCCGCTCCTCGCCCCTGCGGCGTTCCTTCCGGCGTTCCCGAGTTTCCCGGTGGCCCTCCGCTCCCCTGCGGCGTTCCCGGAGCGTCGGCGGCTTGGGACGTTCCTGACGTTGCCGACGTTCCCGGTTTCCTGGAATTCCGACGGGATTTCTGCGGCGCTGTCGGCTGCTCCGTGGCCCCACGTCTCTTCCGGGTGGACAGCGTGAGGGGGGGCTGTGTGGGGTGGGGGGGGAGAAAGGGTGGGGAGGGGGGGGGCTTAGGTGGGATTTTGTTGACTGTACTAATTTATGATAATTGGTTTTTTACCCTTCTATCTGGCAACAAAACTGACACCTTTTTACAAGGAGTCATGTTTGCATAGACCACAATACCTGCAGTCATAATGCAAACAAAAGAACATAACTCTGATAATGTGCACTGTCCTTGAAGTTGAAGTTGATTGGTCCACACCCGAGACAGCTTTCCTTAGAGCCTAGTCTCACATGGGTTGGACCAGATGGCGCCAAAAGGCGCATTCCCATAGTGTACTAATTTAATAAATCAACCGGGGACTAAGTACTGTTGTGTAACGTCAGTACTGATTCCACTTACTATCGTCGCACCTCCCGCACCATCGCCACCGTCTCCATCATCACTGGCAGCAGTAGCAGCGGCGGCAGCATCACTGCTACCCTCTTCCTGCCCCGCGGCATTGTGGGAGGCAGCCAAGGGGGGCGGCACCTCCTGCGGGGCCACCTGCTGTTGCTGTGGGCGACCTCGCCGCCTCCGCCGGGTTTCCTCCTGTGGTGCGGTTCCCCCGCCCCCACCGCTCTCCGCTTCTAGTGACAGGGAGATCATGAAAACAGATCTTAGACTTGATTCATAAGTGATCGTTTGGGGTGATGTTTGAGAACCCTCCACCGCCTAAGTGGCTGAGGGGGTGAGTAGGTGAGTGAGTGAGTGGGTGAGTGAGTGGGTGGGTGAGTGTCTGGCTGAGTGGGTGGGTGATTGAGTGGGTGAGTGGATGCATGAGTGGGGGGGTGGGTGAGTGGGTGGGGGGGTGAGTGGGTGGGTGAGTGATTGAGTGGGTGGGTGAGTGGGTGGGTGTGTGGGTGAGTAGGTGAGTGATTGAGTGGGTAGGTCAGTGAGTGAGCTGAAACAATCATAATCGCCACGTCTTTAAACGCCTGCCCACCGCGTGACGGTTTAATCTGATTGGCTGTCATTAGTCGGTGGTGGAGGGCGTCCCGACAAAACAATCTGGCGAGACGGTCACTATGCGGCCCAACCCTGAAATAAATCGACTACGAACCGTAACATTAGCTGAGCATACCCACTACGTGCTAATCTCTTGTCTCACCAACTATCAACTACACCACGAACGCCGCCGTGGTGATGCTCCTGGAAACAACAACGATGACGACGACGACGATGGGACTCACTTGTTTCTACTCCCTTTGTCTCGTCCGCACCTCCACCACCGCTATCCACCGCCTCCTCCACCACTGCCTCCACCACCTCCTCCTCCACCACCGCCTCCTCCACCTCCTCCGCCACCACGGCCCGTGCTCGTCCCCTGCTCCGCGTGCCACCCCCCGCCCCCCGGTGTCGCCGCTGCTGCCCTTCCTCCACCTCGGCTGACCCTCGATGACCGCTGCCGACCCCCCGACCTCTGGGATCATCTGGCCAGATGACGAGGTGGACCTCTCCTCCCCGCGCCAGTGCGCCGTTTGTCTCGTCATCGCCGCCGTCACCGCCGTCGTCATCGCCGCCGCCGGCCCGCCTCCTCCTCCTCTGTGGCGTCGCGGCGCCCTTTGCCCGGCCTGGAGCCCTTCCCTGGGCCACCTTGCCGGTCCGTGGAGTGGCCGCCGCCCCGTCGCTTCCCGTCCCGGGGGCGACACTTTCCGTGCGCACGGCATCGCCGACGCCGCTTCCCACTGCTGTGACATCACTTCCTGCCGCGACGACGGCGCCTTCCGCCCGGCCATCGCCCGCTTTCGAGGGCGCGCCGCGTCCTGTCCGGGCGACGTTGGTTCCCGCGTCGACGCCGCTGCTTCCCGTGTCGACGCCGCTGCTTCCCGCGTCGACGGCGTCACTGCCGGCGTCACTGCCGGCGTCACCTCCTCCTGTCGCGGCGGCGCTGCTCCGCGGATTTCTACCACGCCGCACGTTGCCTCGGGCCTTGGCGACGTCACTTCCTGTCCTGTCGTTGCGTGAGGTTATGGTGACATCACTTCCTGTCCTGTCGTGTGTGGTTCTGGTGACGTCACTTCCTGTCTTGTCGTCGCGTTTGGCTCTGGCGACATCACTTCCTGTCTTGTCGTCACGTGGGGTTCTAGCGACATCACTTCCTGTCTTGTCGTCATGTGGGGCTGTGGCGACATCACTTCCCGCCCCTCCGCTTGGTTTGACTGCCACTGCCGCCGATGTTGCCGTCGCTGCTTTCTGCTTGGCTCGGGTTTTCCGATCCATGCTGCTGGATATGGGGACATCCTGTAAAACAAAGAGCATAAATCCTGCTATCTGCCATACTCTTATCCGCTAATTTCACAATTGCACAATCCCCTTATCCGCTATTCTATTTACTGCCCTATCCTCATCCGCCATTCAACTTATTTCTATACAATCCTTTATAATACACAGGAGGTCGTGGGTTAGATCCCGACCCTGACGCCTGCTGCCGTATATGTGGAGTTAGCGTCTCTCTCTCTCCCCGTGGCCGCTCACTCACCTCCACCACCCGTCCAACCTGCTCTGTGGCGTCATCCTCTGAACTGGCGACCTTTGACCTCCCGGCTGCTGTCCTCCTTTGGCCAATCCTACGAGTGCTGGGCGAGGGGTGACCTGGGGATGGCAAAGACAAAGACGACCAGTGTGGCCTACACAGGTTGCTGGGGCAAGTGCTGTTAGCGAGCACCTACGAATTTGGGTCGCCGGGTTTTTAGCGTGGCACACCAACCACTGCACCACCGCTCCCCCCACCCCCAGTACACACAGATACAAAGATCCCCAGTACAGCCTTAACAGACTGTAGGGCCAAGTGCTGTTAGCGAGTAGCAGCAGCAGCACCTGTGAAGGCCGGCACTGTGGCACACGAGGAGGCGTTTACACATCGCCCCAGGTACTCATTGGAGGCTGAGTCGACCTAGGGGAGGTCCAGGACCGATTCAGATAATCGTCACTGGTGTTTGCCGTAAGCGGGAATCGAATCCGGGTCACCAGGTTTGTAGCGCAGCGTAGCGCTAACCACCACAGAGGCACACACACAGACTTACAGATAATCCGCGGACGATACGTACACCCACCTGGATTAACGTCCCTTTGGTTCGATGTTTCAGCCAGAGGTTTAACGGTCCCAGCAGCTTCCACATGAGCACCTTCCTCCTCCTCCTCCTCCCCGCGATCCTCCGGAAGCTCGGCACCCGTCACCTTGGCCAGACGCTTCACCACCACCGTCAAACTCCGCTGGCGTCTCGACCTCGGCGGCTCTGGTTGTGTTCCCGGTTCTGGCGCCGGTGCGGCCGTGCCGCCCCTCTTGGCGGTCGCGGACTTCCTGCCGCCTCGTCCCGCGCTCGGTGTCCTGGCGGAACGCCGTGGGGCATTTCTCCCCGCGGGCGTCGAAGGCTCGGCCGACGATCCACCGTCGGCGCCGCCACCGTCACCGTCACCGCCGCCGAGTCTCGCTTCCTCGGCGTCTCCCGAGCGCCCGCACTCTCCCGGCGGAGCGCAGTCTCCATCCTCCGCCGAACGCTTCCTCCCAAGTTTCTTAGAACTTTCCGGACATTCCGTGCGGCGCGCTCGCGTTTCTTCACCATCCTCCGACGGCGGATCTCCGCCATGTCTCGCCTCACCCGGCGACTCTCTCTCTCCCGTCGACGCCTTTCCGACCTTCTTCAGAGTTTCCGGGCGATCAAGTTCGGCGGCACGAGCGGCCTCCTCAACCCCCGCCGTCAGCTCGTCGCGCCCCTCGCCCTCGACCGGAGCCACCCAAGTCTCCAACCCGAACAAGTCGCCTTGAGTCTTCGCCGAGGGCCTTCCTAGTTTCCTCGGAGCTTCCGGGCGTCTGGCGCCAGGGTGCCGCGTCTCCGCCCCGACCGCCGTCGACGGGACGTCGGAGTTCCCCTTCGCCTCTCCGGAGGCCGCCGCCGTTTGCAAGTCATTCCACTTCCTTGCCGACTTCCTTCCGGGTTTCTTCGAAGTTCCCGGGGGTTCGACCTTGGTGGGCCGCCGTGTCTCTCCCTCGACGACCGCCGCTGCCGCCGCTTCACGCGCTCCGCTCGTCGCGGAGCCCCCCGCCGTTTCGCGCTCTCCCGGGACGCCTTTCTTGCCCGACGACTTCCCTCCAAGGCGTCCTCCTCGCTTCGAAGACGACGGGATCCCCGGTTGCAATGATCCGGCAGTCTTCTCCGCTGCTGGCGGTACCTCTTCTCCGTTGCCCGCGGGAGTCGGTGGCACGGCTGTTTGCGGCGGCGGGGAGGCACCCTGCCTCTCGGTCGACTTCTCTCCGGCGTCGCCGGTTTCCGTCGACGTGCTTCGCGGGCCGAGCGAAGCGGCGTCCGTCTGCGTGGACGCCCCCTCGCGCCCGCGATCTTCCCCGCCAGTCGACGGGCACCCGGCCGCGGTGCTCGGCAGAGAATCTTCGTTCTCAGTCGCAGTCTTTTCACCGTCTCCATCAGCCTTCGGATCTTCCGCCGGCCTTTCAGTTGTCAGGGAAAGCGTCTTAGCCGTGGTTTCCCCCGACACTCCTCCTCCTGCCCCGGCTTCTCCTCCCCCCTCTGAACTTTCCTCGGGGGGGTCCGTCGACTGCCCGCCGGTGTCGGAGCGGAGCGGCTCGTCACCTCCTGTCGGTTCACCTTCACGCGACTCTGCCGGAAACTCGGCGTCCAAATCGATCGTCTCGTCGTCGTCAGAGCTCGCGGTCTCAACACCCTCGGGATTTCCCATGGTCGAGGCCGAGTTCCCGCCTTCCGCGTTCATCAAACCGCCATCGGCACCCGACTTCTTCTCTCCGCGGTCTCTCTTCTCCACCAGCGCCGCCGCCGCCGTGCCGTCTCCGCCATCTCCACCGTCTCTCACCGGGCCACCAGAATCTCCGCCGAGCGATCCGCCACCTTCGGCCTCCTCCGTCGACGGCGTGCCGACGTCTCCCGCTTCCTTGGAAGCGCGCGGGAGTTCGCCCTGCGGACCGAGCGTCTCATCTGCGGCCTCCACCGCCGCCTCTCCGCCCACCTCCTTCTGGGCGCCGTCTCTCCCGGCGCCACCCCCCACGCCTCGGCCGCCCCTCGCCCCCGAAGGCGACACCTCCACCGAGACTTTCGCCGTCGACCTCCGGCTTTTGGACAGGCGCCCTCTGCTCGCTCGGCACGCCGACGCCGACCCCACCTCCCAACCGCCGCTGGTGCCCGGTGAAATCTCGTGGTCGTTACCGACGCCGAATAACCGCTCCACGGGCTGCGTGGGCTCGCAGTCATCAAAGTGGCAGGCGCCGGTGGCAGGAGACACGGCAGCTGGTTCTTGCCGCTTGTTGCCGACGTACTGCTCCATCGGCTGCGTCTCGTCGAGGGACGATGATGATGATGACGGTGATGTTTCTGGTGCCATTGGCAGTGCCGATGACGTTGATGGTGGTGATGCTGATGATGGCGGTGGATGGAATGGGGAGCCTGGATGGGTTTTGTGGGTGGGAACGTTGGTAGGCAGTGTAAGGGTGGTGGATATCGTTCCACAGTGGGCGTATGTGTGCGTGTGTGAATGTGTACGTTGGGGTGTGTGTGTGTGTGTGTTTACGCGTGTGTGTGTTAGTATGTTGGGGTGTGTGTGTGTGTGGAGGCACAGATAGGGTATTAGTTGCAGAAATTTAAGTTTGAGAGTAATTACTTTATACTCCGACACGGACAGTACGAGTTTATAAGAGACACCCAGACCCAGGGCTCGAACCCAGTTTCTCAACGGTTCTGGGTGAGCATCTCCAACACGGTCATCATCATGAATCGAACATGGCCATTATGATTCAAACAAGGCCATTGTGATCCTGACATAGCCATGATGAACCCCCTAAGGATGCCGCAATGGCAAGATGTTAACTTCGATCCCGACCCTGATGCCTGCTGCTGCTGTATATTTGGAGTTTGCGTCTCTCTCTCATCCTCATCACGGTGGCTAGGAGATGTTAACTACCTCGCCTGGTAGGCAGGTCGTGGGTTCGATCCCGACCCTGACACCTGCTGTATATTTGGAGTTTGCGTCTCTCTCTCTCATCATCACAGTGGCTAGGAGATGTTAACTACCTCGCCTGGTAGGCAGGAGGTCGTGGGTTCGATCCCGACCCTGACGCCTGCTGCTGTATATTTGGAGTTTGCGTGTCTCTCTCCGCGTGGTCTCGTGGATTTTTCTCCGGGTCCTCCGGTTTTTCCCTTCCCATTTGGAATCAACGTCACGCGTTTAGAGTATTTGTCTGCTGTAAATTTACACGCGATAAGCCGCTTCGTTGCGCTACCATTTGTGGCCAGATCGCTTCTGAAAAAGGGCTATATAGTTCAGTGGGCCCTTACCTGGTAAAATAAAAGTAGTTTAGTTTAGTTTTTAGTTCGGCTAAGACACCCAGATGCAGGATTTCGAACCCAAGAATTCAACAGTACAAGCTCAGCAATGTCTATGACATGGCCATTATGAACCCCCAACGACAACAACAACCGCCATTCGCCACTAAGTGGTGGTGATGTCACCACAGCGCTTGTGCCAGGCTATGTGCACTTTAAGGCCATGTCAAGTGTCGAACGCCCACTGGCAGGTCACGGGACTGACCCAGATGCCATGGGTTGACTGACTGAGATGATTGGCCGATGCACCACCTGTGCCCCCTACTGTGCCAACTTGCTGTATTTTATCCACCCGGCGCTCCGCTCGTTGTTGTGAGCGTCGCTCCTCTGCCCTCCGCTGTTGCTGGAGGGCGACTGCCTCCAACTGCCCAGTAGCAGCAGCAGCGTCCTTCACGAGCCTCCTCCGCAGACAGAGAGACACACACCAAAGAGTTTGTCCATGTACCTGCGCCACAGGGCTGCATGGAAGAGTTTGAAGAGTTGGGAAAGAGGGAGGTCCAATGACTTTGCTTGGGATACACGTACGCCTGCGTCTCCACCTGCAACAAAGACAAATATCCCCCACGTAGCCTTAACAGACTGTTGGGCCAAGTGCGGTTAGTGAGCAGGACCTATGCAGGCCGGCACTGCGGTACACGAGGGGGTGGGTGGCCAGCACCACGCCTGGCCGGCTTTGTCTCCCCAGTGGCGATGTTTACCCCACACCGCACCCGGTACTCATTTGACGCCAAGTCGACCTAGGGGAGGCCCAGGACCGGTTAAGATAATTTTCACAGAATTTTGCCCGTCAATGGGTTCGTAGCACTAACCGCTACGCCATCAACACACACACACACACGTACGCATCAGCCACAGCAATCGCAGCACCAGCAGCGGACAAATGCCAACTTTCATAATAATCCACAATACCGTTTTTTTTGGTGAGATCACGTAAATATAAATGTGTCGTTAAACCCGCCACCACCCAACTAGTAAGGTTTGTCACGTAAACAAATCGTGCCAATTACTGACTGGTTCAGCACGCCGGAGAGTAAAACCCACTACAACATTTACAATTCCAGTACCGTGACGTTTTGCCAGTACAGGTAGTCCTTACTTAATAACAACTCCGATCATTTTTCATTGCTGGAGGGGCAGAAGTCGCAAACGGGTTTTGATTCCTTACCCGTACCCGTACCCGGCCGCACCAGGGTCGCAAATGGGTACCCGTACCCGTACCCGGCCGGGTACGGGTACCCGTTTCCGGCCGGGTACGGGTACCCGTTCCCTACCCGTACCCGTACTCTACCCGAAATGAGTGACAAACGGTTACTCACCAGTGACTCACGGCCTACCCGTACCCGTACCCGGCCGGGTACGGGTAGCCGGGTATCGGGTAGGGTACGGGTATCGGGTACCCGGTTGCGACCTCTGTGGAGGGGTTGCCCCCCCCTCTTGAAAATCCTGGCTCCATCATTGGTCGTGAGTCAGAACCCAACCCTGGCACCAATATATTTGAAATGTGTGGTGTCTTTCTCTCTCTCTCTCCCCGTGATCTCGTGGATTTTTCTCCGGGCCCTCCGTTTTCCCCTCCACATTTAGACTCAACACGACGCGTTTAGAGTATTTCGCTGCTATAAATTTCCACGTGATGATAAGCCACTTCGTTGAGCGATCATTTGAGCTACGTAGCTCAGTGGGGTCCTTACAACTGGTAAAATTAAAATAGTAAAAATAGGTGGAATGGTGAAAGGGTCACTGTGAGATCATAGGACAGACCCAGGTGACTGACAGATGCACCAACACCATCGCTGACTGTGACAGCTCGCATAATGCACATTCAAGATGAAGACCCACCAATGTAGCTCACTGAAGCTGCCGGGGCGAGCGTTGTTAGCGAGCGGCACCTACTAACGCCAGCACACAGCGCAACGAGGGGGTGGGTGGCCAGCGCCAGTCCCGGCCGCCTTTCTCTCCCCGAGTGGCGATAACGCACACACACACACACACCTCATCGATGCAGGGGAAATGCTGAGTCGGCATGTCTGAGAGGCTCTGAGGAGAGGACTCCTGGTGCAGCACTGCCCCCAGTTCTGCTTCTAGCCCTGCCTCCACTCGAGCTCCCGGCTGGCGGATCCATCCACCTGCAGCAACAGAACAACCCACACAGAGTGACGTCGTGCGAGCGAGTGGTCAGCGCGCTGTGCTACGAATCTGATTCCCGCTCACGGGAGATTATCTGAACCGGTCCTGGGCCTTCCCTAGGTCGACTAAGCCTCAAATGAGTACCTGGTGGGGGGTGTAAACATCGCCACTGGGGAGACAAAGGCCGTGATCGGGAATTGAACTCGGGACGCTGGGTACGTAGCGCAGCAAGCTGTTGTACGCACTCATTCAAGACCTTACAAACTCCACTCACTGACACTCACTCTGTAGAACAGGGGGAGATCATACAAACTCCACTCACTCATTCTGTAGAACAGGGGGAGATCATACAAACTCCACTCACTCTCACTCACTCTGTAGAACAGGGGGAGATCATACAAACTCCACTCACTCACTCTGTAAAACAGGGGGAGATCACACAAACTCCACTCACTCACTCTGTAAAACAGGGGGAGATCACACAAACTCCACTCACTCTCACTTACTCTGTAGAACAGGGGGAGATCATACAAACTCCACTCACTCACTCTGTAGAACAGGGGGAGTTCACACTCGCTCTCGCTCTGCAAAACAGGGGGAGAATCATACAAACTCAACGCAGAAAGTTGCCCCAGTCAGGTATCGAACCCAGGCTGGGTGGTGTGTGGGGTTGGGTGGTGTGTGGAGTTGGGTGGTGTGTGGAGTTGGGTGATGTGTGGGGTTGGGTGGTGTGTGGGGTTGGGTGGTGTGTGGAGTTGGGTGGTGTGTGGGGTTGGGTGATGTGTGGGGTTGGGTGGTGTGTGGAGTTGGGTGATGTGTGGGGTTGGGTGGTGTGTGGGGTTGAGTGATGTGTGGGGTTGGGTGGTGTGTGGAGTTGGGTGATGTGTGGGGTTGGGTGGTGTGTGGGGTTGGGTGGTGTGTGGAGTTGGGTGATGTGTGGGGTTGGGTGGTGTGTGGGGTTGAGTGATGTGTGGGGTTGGGTGATGTGTGAAGTTGAGTGATGTGTGGAGTTGGGTGGTGTGTGGGGTTGGGTGGTGTGTGGAGTTGGGTGGTGTGTGGAGTTGGGTGGTGTGTGGGGTTGGGTGGTGTGTGGAGTTGGGTGGTGTGTGGAGTTGGGTGGTGTGTGGGGTTGGGTGGTGTGTGGAGTTGGGTGATGTGTGGAGTTGGGTGGTGTGTGGGGTTGGGTGGTGTGTGGAGTTGGGTGATGTGTGGGGTTGGGTGATGTGTGGAGTTGGGTGATGTGTGGAGTTGGGTGATGTGTGGAGTTGGGTGATGTGTGGAGTTGGGTGGTGTGTGGGGTTGGGTGATGTGTGGAGTTGGGTGATGTGTGGAGTTGGGTGATGTGTGGGGTTGGGTGATGTGTGGAGTTGGGTGATGTGTGGGGTTGGGTGGTGTGTGGGGTTGGGTGGTGTGTGGGGTTGGGTGATGTGTGGAGTTGGGTGATGTGTGGGGTTGGGTGGTGTGTGGGGTTGGGTGATGTGTGGGGTTGGGTGATGTGTGGAGTTGGGTGATGTGTGGAGTTGGGTGGTGTGTGGAGTTGGGTGATGTGTGGGGTTGGGTGGTGTGTGGAGTTGGGTGGTGTGTGGAGTTGGGTGATGTGTGGAGTTGGGTGGTGTGTGGAGTTGGGTGGTGTGTGGGGTTGGGTGGTGTGTGGGGTTGGGTGATGTGTGGAGTTGGGTGATGTGTGGAGTTGGGTGGTGTGTGGAGTTGGGTGATGTGTGGGGTTGGGTGGTGTGTGGAGTTGGGTGGTGTGTGGGGTTGGGTAGTGTGTGGGGTTGGGTGGTGTGTGGGGTTGGGTGATGTGTGGAGTTGGGTGATGTGTGGAGTTGGGTGGTGTGTGGAGTTGGGTGATGTGTGGGGTTGGGTGGTGTGTGGAGTTGGGTGGTGTGTGGAGTTGGGTGATGTGTGGAGTTGGGTGATGTGTGGGGTTGGGTGGTGTGTGGAGTTGGGTGGTGTGTGGAGTTGGGTGATGTGTGGGGTTGGGTGATGTGTGGAGTTGGGTGATGTGTGGGGTTGGGTGATGTGTGGAGTTGGGTGGTGTGTGGGGTTGGGTGGTGTGTGGGGTTGGGTGGTGTGTGGGGTTGGGTGATGTGTGGAGTTGGGTGATGTGTGGAGTTGGGTGGTGTGTGGAGTTGGGTGATGTGTGGGGTTGGGTGGTGTGTGGAGTTGGGTGGTGTGTGGAGTTGGGTGATGTGTGGAGTTGGGTGATGTGTGGGGTTGGGTGGTGTGTGGAGTTGGGGTGTGGTGGTGTGGGAGGTGGGGTGGGTGTGTGGGGTTGGGTGTGTGTGGAGTTGGGTGGTGTGTGGAGTTGGGTGGTGTGTGGGGGTTGGGTGGTGTGGTGGGGTTGGGTGATGTGTGGGGTTGGGTGATGTGTGGAGTGGGTGATGTGTGGGGTTGGGTGGTGTGTGGGTTGGGTGATGTGTGGGGGTTGGGTGTGTGTGGGGTTGGGTGTGTGGTGGGGTTGGGTGGTGTGTGGGTTGGGTGTGTGTGGGGTTGGTGGTGTGTGGGGGTGGGTGTGTGTGGGTTGGGTGGTGTGTGGAGTTGGGTGGTGTGTGGGGTTGGGTGTGTGTGGATTGGGTGATGTGTGGAATTGGGTGGTGTGTGGAGTTGGGTGATGTGGTGGAGTTGGGGTGGTGTGGGGGGTTGGGTGGTGTGTGGGAATTGGGTGGTGTGTGGGGTTGGGTGGTGTGTGGAATTGGGTGATGTGTGGATTGGGTGGTGTGTGGGTTGGGTGAGTGTGGAGTGGGTGGTGTGTGGGGTTGGGTGGTGTGTGGTTGGGTGGTGTGTGGGGTTGGGTGGTGTGTGGAATTGGGTGATGTGTGGAGTTGGGTGATGTGTGGAGTTGGGTGGTGTGTGGAATTGGGTGATGTGTGGAGTTGGGTGGTGTGTGGAGTTGGGTGGTGTGTGGAGTTGGGTGGTGTGTGGATTGGGTGATGTGTGGAGTTGGGTGATGTGTGGAGTTGGGTGGTGTGTGGTGTGGGTGGTGTGTGGATTGGGTGGTGTGTGGAGTTGGGTGGTGTGTGGAGTTGGGTGGTGTGTGGATTGGGTGATGTGTGGAGTTGGGTGGTGTGTGGGAATTGGGGTGGTGTGTGGTGTTGGGTGGGTGTGTGGGGTGGGTGGTGTGTGGAATTGGGTGGTGTGTGGGTTGGGTGGTGTGTGGGTGGGTGGTGTGTGGAGTTGGGTGGTGTGTGGAATTGGGTGGGGTGTGGAGTTGGGTGGTGTGTGGAGTTGGGTGGTGTGTGGAGTTGGGGTGATGTGTGGAGTTGGGTGATGTGTGGGGTTGGGTGGTGTGTGGGGTTGGGTGGTGTGTGGGGTTGGGTGGTGTGTGGAGTTGGGTGATGTGTGGAGTTGGGTGGTGTGTGGAGTTGGGTGGTGTGTGGGTTGGGTGATGTGTGGGGGGGTGATGTGTGGGGTTGGGTGGTGTGTGGGGTTGGGTGGTGTGTGGAGTTGGGTGGTGTGTGGAGTTGGGTGATGTGTGGGGTTGGGTGGTGTGTGGAGTTGGGTGATGTGTGGAGTTGGGTGATGTGTGGAGTTGGGTGATGTGTGGAGTTGGGTGATGTGTGGGGTGGGTGGTGTGTGGGGTTGGGTGGTGTGTGGAGTTGGGTGATGTGTGGAGTTGGGTGGTGTGTGGAGTTGGGTGATGTGTGGGGTTGGGTGGTGTGTGGAGTTGGGTGGTGTGTGGAGTTGGGTGGTGTGTGGGAATTGGGTGATGTGTGGGGTTGGGTGATGTGTGGAGTTGGGTGATGTGTGGAGTTGGGTGGTGTGTGTGGTTTGGCGATGTGTGGGGTTGGGTGATGTGTGGGGTTGGGTGATGTGTGGGGTTGGGTGGTGTGTGGGGTTGGGTGATGTGTGGGGTTGGGTGATGTGTGGGGTTGGGTGATGTGTGGGGTTGGGTGATGTGTGGGGTTGGGCGATGTTTGGGGTCTCACCCAGCAAATGAACATCATCTTCGCTGTCGTCATCTTGATCCGCGTCCTCAGGGCTTGCAGCACCAGCAGCACCAGCAATAGCTTGAGCCACTGAATCGTCATCCCAGACACAAAGACAGATCCCCCCATGTAGCCTTCAGCATAATGTTGGGCAAGTGCTGTTAGCGAGTAGCAGCACCACCGATTGAAGGTCCGACACGAGGCGGTGGGTGGCCACCACTTACCACGCCCGGCCGCCTTTGTATCCCCAGTGGCCACGTGATGATGGTGGTGATGGTGATGAGTCACTGGGTTGAGTTAGAATTTTTGTTGGCTACGTCGCTTCTTCAAATCATTTAGTCTGTGGCTCTCTGAGCGAGTCTATGGCTCTCCGAGTGAGTCTATGGCTCTCTGTGTGAGTCTATGGCTCTCTGAGTGAGTCTATGGCTCTCTGAGCGAGTCTATGGCTCTCTGAGCGAGTCTATGGCTCTCTAAGTGAGTCTATGGCTCTCTGAGCGAGTCTATGGCTTCCTGAGTGAGTCTATGAGTCCCCACCGTAATCCCAGTGGCTGTGCGGCTGAAACCTGGACAGGCTCTCAGCAGCGCCGGCTCAGAGGCGTCTCTGCCCTCCCAGTGCCACCCGGCCGCCTCTCCCCAGAAGCGCGTTCTCAACGAGTAGGCGCCTACCTTTGCCACCGCTGCCACCACCACCACCACCACCGCCGTCACCACCGCCACCACCACCGCCGTCACCACCGCCGTCACCACCACCACCGCCGCCATCACCACCATCTCCAGCATCCTCTTCAATGTCCGTGTCGCTGTCCATGTGAAACTCTGGGGCTTGTTGAGGGAGTTTCGCTGTCAATTTCACGGATTCACCTTTGTCAGCTTTGCAACTTCCTCCTCCTCCTCCCCCAACTCCTTGCTCCACCTCCAAATCCTCAATATCAGTCTCACTTCCCGAACTCTGCAACTCTTGCTGCTGCTGTTGTTGCTGTTGCTGATGGTGGCGGTGGCCAGGAGTGACGTCCAAGTCTTGGTCCGACCTCCTGGCGAGGTTCGCCTGCGGTCGTCTCAAGGGGATTGGCTGAGATGCCGTTTGGTCTGTGGAACGTGACGGCGATAACGATCAAGGCCGGTTCCTGATGGAGCTGCCCGACCCCCCCCCCACACCCGCCCCTACCCCCCACACCCCCCCCCCCACACTCCCCCCCCAGACCCACCTCTACCCCCACACCCACCCCCCACAGACCCGCACCTACCCCCACACCCCCCCCCCTGACCCGCCCCTACCCCCACCCCCACCCCCAAACCCGCCCCTACCCACACACCCACCCCCCCCACACCCCCCCCCCAGAACCGCCCCTACCCCCCCAACACCCGCCCCCTACCACCACACCCCCCCCCCACCCGCCCCTACCCCCACACCATCCCCCCCCCCAGACCCACAATATTTACAGCCAAACACTGGAAGCGCTTGAAGTTGATTCTAAATGTGGAGGGAAAACCCGGAGGACCCGAATAAAAATCCACACAACCACGGGGAGAGAGAGAGAGAGACACGCAAACTCCAAATATACAGCAGCAGCAGGCGTCAGGGTCGCGATCCAATCCATGACCTCCTGCATAGCAGGCGAGGTAGTCAACGTCCCCTCGCGTCGAATGAACGCTACGACCCACCGTCCCACCCCCCCCCCCCACCACGTTACACACGAGACAGAGGGAGACACGGACGGACAGAGTTAACGTCTTTCAACCTCGAGACGGAACGGCGTTAACCGACGATCGCGACGAGATTTCGGCGTCTCGCCAAGACCGGCGCGCGCGCTCACACGGCGATCACCTTGTGCGGAGTCCGTCTCGGACTCGGTAGATGAAAAGTCCAGCCGCAAGCACTTCCTGGGAGCTGGGATCAGTGGGCCAGAGTCATTGCGCTCCTCCTCACTACAGCGACGTAGACACACACACACAACAACAACAACCGTCGTCAGCCGTCACCACGGCGCTTGTGCCACGCTAGGTACACCTTGAAGCTATCACGTGAAGTGTGAAATGCTCGCTGCTGCCAGAAGGTCACGGGACAGACTCAGTTGGCAGTCGTGGTGATAGCTCACTACAGTGACCTGTTATCCAGAGGTCGCTGGTTCTATTCCATCTCCTGGCACAGCAGCTGAAACAATGGTAGCAAGATTAATAAATCAGTGCGGTTGAGAGGGCTGGTTCGGCGAGTGACCGTGTGGTTGAATGGTTGCGTGGTTGAGTGGTGGCTTCAATATAAGCCATGTCGTTGAGGGTCTGTATCTTTGAATGACTTAACAGGTCGGTTGGTGAGTGACCGTGTGTGTGGTTGAGCGGTTGAGAGGTTGGGTAGGAGAGTGGACCGTGTGATTGAGTGGTCGTGTGGTGGCGACGCTGATTGAGAGGTTGGGTAGGTGAGTGACTGTGCCGTTGAGTGGTTGAAGCGGCTAAATGATTTGAGTAGTTGTGGAGTTTAGTGGTTGCGTAGTTGGCTAGCCCTTGTGTGGTTAGGTTAAATCTCGGGTACAATTTTAAGTATTGCTGCTGCTGCTAACATTCCAAGGCCTTAAACGGCCCTTAACCATTTCACATTCAACAACTCACGGCTTCTCCGATCCGACGATTTACATTTGCCCCGTGTGCCGAGAACTAAGCCTCTGCGTCTGGGCTGACCGCGGGCCTTTGATTGCGCCAAGACCACGGAATGCCCTGGCCACCAGTGGCTAGACGGGCGAGCTCGCTCACCCTGTTGAGGTCTTCTCTAAAGACTCAACTCGTTTCGCGTGCAGGCCGACACTTCCCACGTATGACCAGTAGACTCTGGACTTTGTAGCAACTCAGACTCTCGATTGTGCGCGTGCGGTTTGTCCGATTTGCGGATTAACCGCACCGTTGAGATTTAGACGTGAATTAATAACTCGTGGATTTTCCCCTTAAGCCCAAATGAATCATCTAAAAAACGGTTATACATTAATAATAATAGTTTTTTTTACCATTTTTTCTGGCAACAAAACTGACACCTTTTTACAAGGTATCGTGTTTGCATTAACCATAATACCTGAGGTCAGAATGCAAACAAAAAACAACTCTGATAATGTGTGCATTCTCCTTGAAATTGATTGGTCCACACCAGAGACAGCTTTTCTTAGAGCCCAGTCC
>NW_027614827.1:0-20988 GCF_965212315.1 Lampetra planeri | reverse complement strand
GTGACTTTACCGAAAGAACCAAGAAGATGAATCCCTGCAGTCACGAAAGCTTCAAATCGAAAAATAAAAATAGAAACAACTAAATTAAATCACGACGTTTCGCGCACAATACACAAGCGTCCTTCGTCAGCGAAAAACATTTGCACCTGATGACGGATTGCTTGTGTTGCGCCCGAAACGTCGTTATTTAATTGAGTCATTTCTATTTTTTTATTTTTATTATTTTTTTTATTTTCCCCTACGTGACTTTACCGAAAGAACCAAAGAGTATGGAATCCATGCAGTCACGAAAACTTGAAATCTAGTATCAATAATTCATCATTATTAATAATCAATTACTATTAATCATGATGTATTATTGTTATTGATGCGTCGTCCCTCGTAGCTGTGACCCAGCCCAGAACCGCTTATTTGCCGGGCTGAATGTACTGCCCGGCTAAAACATCTAATGAATATTAAACGCTCCAACTTTATTCCGAGATTTTTAAATAATGGGGAGGGTGTGGGTGGGGTGGGTTCGGTGGGGTGGGTTCAGTGGGGGGGGGCGGGGAGAAAAAAAAGATAAAGTTGCCGCCTGAATATTCAACGGCAGTATTTTTCATTTTTTCGGCTGTTGTTGCTGCGCAAGAACGCCACAAACAAAAATAAATCTCGTTAGTTTTAATGGAAATTAAAAGCACTGTTGCCCTGGGCTACCGTAGCGTTCGGATTTAACATAATCTATGAAATTGCTTAGCGAGTTTTATTTTATTCATAATTTTTCCGCCGCAAAAGTTGCGGGAGCGTCGCTTCGGGGCGATTGGATGCTTCTTGCTCAGGAGTTGAGTCGCTGCTCTAAATGAGCATGGCGGTGATTATTAGCATATTTAGTACGGTTGGGGAGTGTTTCATGTAGACTGCGTGATTTGGTGTGGTTGTGATTGGGTGTGATTGTGGTGTGTGTGTGTGGGAGCGGTAGTGTAGCGGTTAGCGCGCTGCGCTATGAACCCGGCGACCCGAGTTCGATTCCCGCTCACGGCCAACACCAGTGACGATTATCTGAACCTGTCCTGGGCCTCTCCTAGGTCGACTCAGCCTCAAATGAGTACCTGGTGCGGTGTGTAAACATCGCTACTGGGGAGACAAAGGCGGTCGGGCGTGGTGCTGGCCACCCACCCCCTCGTGTACCGTTGCGGCCTTCATAGGTGCTCGCTAACAGCACTTGCCCCTACAGTCTGTTAAGGCTATACGGGGGATCTTTGTGTATGTGGGAGCGGGAGTGTAGCGGTTAGTGCGCTGCGCTACGCAACTGGTGACCCGAGTTCGATTCCCGCTCACTCAAACTAAAATCTTTTATGTTTACCGGGTAAGGGTTTTGTCAGGAGAGACTTGGCCATCGCGAACGACAGCTCACACCAAGTGGCTTCTCATCGCGTGTGAATTTACATCAGCAGCAGCCGAACACTCCAACGCGTGTTTCTAAACGTGGAGGGAAAAACGAGAGGACTCATATAAAAATCCACGCAACCACGGGGAGCACATGCAAATAACAGTGGCGAATATATGAACTGGTCCTGGGCCCTTCCCTAGGTCTACTCAGCCTCAAATGAGGACCTGGTGCGGTGTGTAAACATCGCCACTAGGGAGACAAAGGTGGCCGGGCATGGTACTGTCCACCCACACACCCTCTTGTGTGCCGTGCCGGCCTTTGTAGGTGTAACTCGCGAACAGCACTTGCCCCTACAGCCTGTTAAGGCTATCGGTGGGTCTTTGGCTTTGTATGTGTGGGATGAGGTGGAGTGGTGGCGCAGTGGTTAGCACACCCACCTACGAACCTGCCGATGACCCGGGTGTAATTCTCACTCGCGACCAATCACGGTGGCACATATTTGAACCGGTCCTGGGCCTGCCCTGGGGTTGCCTCGGCTTTAAATGAGTAAATGAGCACCTGCTACGGGGGAGACGAAGGTTGGCTAGCTGATGGTCCTGGCCACCAGAGGTGGCAAACGGGTTTTGATTCCTTACCCGTACCCGTACCCGGCCGCACCAGGGTCGCAAATGGGTACCCGTACCCATACCCGGCCGGGTACGTGTACCCGTTCCATACCCGTACCCTACCCGAAATGAGTGACAAACGGTGACTCACCAGTGACTCACGGCCTACCCGTACCCGGCCGCACCAGGGTCGCAAACGGCTACCCGTACCCGTACCCGACTGGGTACGGGTAGCCGGGTATCGGGTGGAGTACAGGTATCGGGTACCCGGTTGCGACCTCTTCTTTCCACCCACCCCTCAGGGCAAGTGCCGTTAGCGAGGAACCTATTAAGCCTGCCAAGACCCATGTGGTGTGGGCGGTGTGAGCCAGCGACTTTCCTGGATTCCGTTTGTCTCGCCATTTCCTAAATCAGTCGGGGGGGGGGGGGGGGGGGGGGGGGGGTCCCCCACGACCGAGTTAGGTGATCACTGTCCATTGATGTTGGCTGTGGGGCCGGGAGATGAACTCAGGTTCTCCGGGTTTGTAGTGCAGCACGCTAACCACCGTGCCGCCACTACGCCACACACGCACACACACACAGTCACAGGCACTCGCACGCCCACTCACTCATTCGCACGTGTAATGGGTTCCGGAGACACTTGTAGAGGTAACTTCTTTATTACAATACAACACTCCAACAGTCCTGATACTCTGTTACAGCCCAGGCACACAGCCTAGGTACACAGCCTAGGTACACAGCCTAGGTACACAGCCTAGGTACACAGCCTAGGTACACAGCCTAGCGACACAGCCTAGGTACACAGCCTAGGTACACAGCCTAGGTACACAGCCTAGGTACACAGCCTAGGTACACAGCCTAGGTACACAGCCTAGGTACACAGCCTAGGTACACAGCCTAGGTACACAGCCTAGGTACACTACTCTGGCTACTCTCTGGGGTCCTCCGGCTACAACTACTGGACTCTGGCTTCCTCGGAACTCGCCCTCACAAGGACGTAGAGCCGGGAGTCCCAGAGTCCCACCACTGGCCCTCACAGCGTCCCGGCCCTTACAAGGACAAGCGGGACGAGGGGGTCCAGGGTCCTAAGCTGGCTGGCTGGCGGGTCTTGGGTCTTGAGCTGCGACTGGCCTCGATCGGCCAGGGAGCTGCCCTTTTATGCCTCGTCCCCAACGAGGGGTGGGGTTGTGTGCGCCCCCAGATATCCCACAGAGCACACACAGCCCCCCCGTTGGTGGCGCCAAGGGGCTTAAGTGTCTGGGGTCCTAGCGCCTGGCGCCAAGGGTTATCTGCCTAGGATCCCAGAGCCCCCAGCAGCCCCTCATGTAAACCCACTCATTTGCATGTAAACTCACTGAGTACAAGCCCTTACATATTTGACATTCGACCCATAAGGCCACGGTTATTCAAGGACAATGATCAATTTAAAAAAAAAATAATTAAAATTTCCAAACGTAATGTTTTACAAATATAGCTTCGTTTAAGGCTGAGTCGACCTAGGGGAGAGCACAGTACAGCTTGACTTGCCTTGTGGCGCTAATGTGCTTTTTTCATGCAGGTCGCCCGTTCGTAGCGCAGTGCGCTAACCACTGTGTCACTAGTCCTCGCTGCCTGCACGCACGCACACATATATGAGCACTTACAAGCAAGCTCGCACACATGCTTCTATACGCACGCACGTGCATAAATACTTACAAAGATCCCCCGTGTAGCCTTAACAGACTGTAGGGGCAAGTGCTGTTAGCGAGCACCTATGAAGGCCGCAACGGCACACGAGGGGGTGGGTGGCCAGCACCACGCCCGGCCGCCTTTGTCTCTATAGTTGCGGTGTTTACACACCGCACCAGGTACTCAAGTGAGGCTGAGTCGACCTAGGGGAGGCTCAGGACCGGTTCAAATAACCATCACAGGTGTTGGCCATGAGCGGGAATCGAACTCGGGTCACCGGGTTCATGGCGCAAGACGCTAACCCCAACACTGCCGCTAACCGCTGCACATGCACACACACGCGCACCCACTCACTGGCACGCACGCACACACACAGCCACCAGCATCCCTGGCTTCATGAACATTCGTGTCGGCTTGTGTATGGTCAAGTAACTGCACTCCGTAATGAGTGGGAAAGCGGGTAAGAGCTGGGGGAGAAATGTTACCATGGTACAAATTAGCCGTGTGCATGTCTGTGTGTGCGCGCGTCTTTATATATGTGTATGAGTGTGTGCGGGAGCGTGTGTAGGTTTCTGTTTGGCTATGTATGTGTGCATGCGAGTGAGTGCATTCGTATGATATTCTGTGTGAGGAGCGGGAGTGCTGCGGTTAGCGCGCTACGGTACATACCCGCCGATCCGAGTTCGATTCCCGCTCACGGCCAACCCCGGTGACGATTACCTGAACCGGTCCTGGGCCTCCACTAGGCCAGCTCAGCCTCAAATGAGTACCTGGTGTGGTGTGTAAATATCGCCGCTAGGGAGACAAAGGTGGTCGGGCGTGGTGCTGGCCACCCACCCCCATGCGCGCCGTGTCGGTCTTCATAGGTGCTCGCCAACAGCACTTGCCCCGACAGTCTGTGAAGGCTATACGGGAAATCGATGCCTTTGTCTGTTTGTGTGCTTCTATATGTGCGCGCATTTCTGTGCATGTAAGTGTGTGTGTGTGTACATGTGATTGGGTGCGTATGTATTTCGTTGTGTAAGTAAGTGTGTGTGTGCGTGTACATGTGATTGGGTGCGTATGTATTTCGTTGTGCAAGTAAGTGTGTGTGTGCGTGTGCATGTGATTGGGTGCGTATGTATTTCGTTGTGTAAGTAAGTGTGTGTGTGTGTGTGCATGTGATTGGGTGCGTATGTATTTCGTTGTGTAAGTAAGTGTGTGTGTGTGTGTGCATGTGATTGGGTGCGTATGTATTTCGTTGTGTAAGTAAGTGTGTGTGTGCGTGTGCATGTGATTGGGTGCGTATGTATTTCGTTGTGTAAGTAAGTGTGTGTGTGCGTGTGCATGTGATTGGGTGCGTATGTATTTCGTTGTGTAAGTAAGTGTGTGTGTGCGTGTGCATGTGATTGGGTGCGTATGTATTTCGTTGTGTAAGTAAGTGTGTGTGTGCGTGTGCATGTGATTGGGTGCGTATGTATTTCGTTGTGTAAGTAAGTGTGTGTGTGCGTGTGCATGTGATTGGGTGCGTATGTATTTCGTTGTGTAAGTAAGTGTGTGTGTGTGTGTGCATGTGATTGGGTGCGTATGTATTTCGTTGTGTAAGTAAGTGTGTGCGTGCGTGTGCATGTGATTGGGTGCGTATGTATTTCGTTGTGTAAGTAAGTGTGTGTGTGCGTGTGCATGTGATTGGGTGCGTATGTATTTCGTTGTGTAAGTAAGTGTGTGTGTGCGTGTACATGTGATTGGGTGCGTATGTATTTCGTTGTGTAAGTAAGTGTGTGTGTGCGTGTGCATGTGATTGGGTGCGTATGTATTTCGTTGTGCATGTAAGTGTGTGTGTGCGTGTACATGTGATTGGGTGCGTATGTATTTCGTTGTGTAAGTACGTGTGTGTGTGCGTGTGCATGTGATTGGGTGCGTATGTATTTCGTTGTGTAAGTACGTGTGTGTGTGCGTGTGCATGTGATTGGGTGCGTATGTATTTCGTTGTGTAAGTAAGTGTGTGTGTGCGTGTACATGTGATTGGGTGCGTATGTATTTCGTTGTGTAAGTGCGTGTGTGTGTGTGTGTACATGTGATTGGGTGCGTATGTATTTCGTTGTGTAAGTGCGTGTGTGTGTGTGTGTGCATGTGATTGGGTGCGTATGTATTTCGTTGTGTAAGTGCGTGTGTGTGTGTGTGTACATGTGATTGGGTGCGTATGTATTTCGTTGTGTAAGTGCGTGTGTGTGTGCGTGTACATGTGATTGGGTGCGTATGTATTTCGTTGTGTAAGTGCGTGTGTGTGTGTGTGTGCATGTGATTGGGTGCGTATGTATTTCGTTGTGTAAGTAAGTGTGTGTGTGTGTGTGCATGTGATTGGGTGCGTATGTATTTCGTTGTGTAAGTAAGTGTGTGTGTGTGTGTGCATGTGATTGGGTGCGTATGTATTTCGTTGTGTAAGTAAGTGTGTGTGTGTGTGTACATGTGATTGGGTGCGTATGTATTTCGTTGTGTAAGTAAGTGTGTGTGTGTGTGTGCATGTGATTGGGTGCGTATGTATTTCGTTGTGTAAGTGCGTGTGTGTGTGACCGCATGCGTACTTTTGTGCATCTGTGTGCGTATATGTGCAAGTGGGTGCGTGTGTGGCTATGTGTGTGTGTGGCTATGTGTGTGTATGTGTGTGTTTGTGTGTGGCTGTGTGTGTATGTGTGTGGCTGTGTGTGTATGTGTGTGTTTGTGTGTGGCTATGTGTGTTTATGTGTGTGTTTGTGTGTGGCTATGTGTGTGTGTGGCTATGTGTATGGCTGTGTGTGTATGTGTGTGTTTGTGTGTGGCTATGTGTGTTTATGTGTGGCTATGTGTGTATCTGTGAGTGTAATTCTCTCTACGCAAGCGTGTTTTTCTCTCTGTGTCTCTCCGTATCTCTCAATTTCACTATTTTATCCGTGTCTGTCCTTGCTATCCCATTTCATTGCCCATCTCCCTCTCATCCCATCTCCGCTCCCTCGCTGCACATTTTCAATTAAAAATCACAAACAAATGCAATTACATTTTTAGCCTCAAACCCAACTTGAAATTCGTCCAAAAACTCGCAACTACATCGGCAGCATAAACATGATATGCAAAATAAATGAATGCAAACAAATAAATAGGATCACTGTTTTTTTTTACCCAAAGTATACGTGTGTCTTGAGACCAGGTTTCAGGATCTGTGTCTTGAGTTTAGACCGTGTTTCAGGATCTGTGTCTTGAGTTTAGACCGTGTTTTAGGATCTGAGTCTTGAGTTTAGACAGGGTTTTAGGATCTGTGTCTTGAGTTTAGACAGGGTTTTAGGATCTGTGTCTTGAGTTTAGACCGTGTTTCAGGATCTGTGTCTTGAGTTTAGACAGGGTTTTAGGATCTGTGTCTTGAGTTTAGACCGTGTTTTAGGATCTGTGTCTTGAGTTTAGACCGTGTTTCAGGATCTGTGTCTTGAGTTTAGACAGTGTTTTAGGATCTGTGTCTTGAGTTTAGACCGTGTTTTAGGATCTGTGTCTTGAGTTTAGACCGTGTTTCAGGATCTGTGTCTTGAGTTTAGACAGGGTTTTAGGATCTGTGTCTTGAGTTTAGACCGTGTTTTAGGATCTGTGTCTTGAGTTTAGACCGTGTTTTAGGATCTGAGTCTTGAGTTTAGACAGGGTTTTAGGATCTGTGTCTTGAGTTTAGACAGGGTTTTAGGATCTGTGTCTTGAGTTTAGACCGTGTTTCAGGATCTGTGTCTTGAGTTTAAACCGGGTTTTAGGATCTGTGTCTTGAGTTTAGACCGTGTTTTAGGATCTGTGTCTTGAGTTTAGACCGTGTTTCAGGATCTGTGTCTTGAGTTTAGACAGTGTTTTAGGATCTGAGTCTTGAGTTTAGACAGGGTTTTAGGATCTGTGTCTTGAGTTTAGACCGTGTTTCAGGATCTGTGTCTTGAGTTTAAACCGGGTTTTAGGATCTGTGTCTTGAGTTTAGACCGTGTTTTAGGATCTGTGTCTTGAGTTTAGACTGGGTTTTAGGATCTGTGCCTTGAGTTTAGACTGGGTTTTAGGATCTGTGTCTTGAGTTTAGACTGTGTTTTAGGATCTGTGTCTTGAGTTTAGACCGGGTTTTAGGATCTGTGTCTTGAGTTTAGACCGTGTTTTAGTATCTGTGTCTTGAGTTTAGACCGGGTTTTAGGATCTGTGTCTTGAGTTTAGACTGTGTTTTAGGATCTGTGTCTTGAGTTTAGACCGTGTTTTAGGATCTTTGTCTTGAGTTTAGACTGTGTTTTAGGATCTGTGTCTTGAGTTTAGACCGTGTTTTAGGATCTGTGTCTTGAGTTTAGACCGTGTTTTAGGATCTGTGTCTTGAGTTTAGACCGTGTTTTAGGATCTGTGTCTTGAGTTTAGACCGTGTTTTAGGATCTGTGTCTTGAGTTTAGACCGTGTTTTAGGATCTGTGTCTTGAGTTTAGACCGTGTTTTAGGATCTGTGTCTTGAGTTTAGACCGTGTTTTAGGATCTTTGTCTTGAGTTTAGACCGTGTTTTAGGATCTGTGTCTTGAGTTTAGACCGTGTTTTAGGATCTGTGTCTTGAGTTTAGACCGTGTTTTAGGATCTGTGTCTTGAGTTTAGACTGGGTTTTAGGATCTGTGTCTTGAGTTTAGACCGTGTTTTAGGATCTGTGTCTTGAGTTTAGACCGTGTTTTAGGATCTGTGTCTTGAGTTTAGACTGTGTTTTAGGATCTGTGTCTTGAGTTTAGACCGTGTTTTAGGATCTGTGTCTTGAGTTTAGACCGTGTTTTAGGATCTGTGTCTTGAGTTTAGACTGTGTTTTAGGATCTGTGTCTTGAGTTTAGACCGTGTTTTAGGATCTGTGTCTTGAGTTTAGACTGTGTTTTAGGATCTGTGTCTTGAGTTTAGACCGTGTTTTAGGATCTGTGTCTTGAGTTTAGACCGTGTTTTAGGATCTGTGTCTTGAGTTTAGACTGTGTTTTAGGATCTGTGTCTTGAGTTTAGACCGTGTTTTAGGATCTGTGTCTTGAGTTTAGACCGGGTTTTAGGATCTGTGTCTTGAGTTTAGACCGTGTTTTAGGATCTGTGTCTTGAGTTTAGACCGTGTTTTAGGATCTGTGTCTTGAGTTTAGACCGTGTTTTAGGATCTGTGTCTTGAGTTTAGACCGGGTTTTAGGATCTGTGTCTTGAGTTTAGACCGTGTTTTAGGATCTGTGTCTTGAGTTTAGACTGGGTTTTAGGATCTGTGTCTTGAGTTTAGACCGGGTTTTAGGATCTGTGTCTTGAGTTTAGACCGTGTTTTAGGATCTGTGTCTTGAGTTTAGACCGGGTTTTAGGATCTGTGTCTTGAGTTTAGACCGTGTTTTAAGATCTGTGTCTTGAGTTTAGACCGGGTTATAGGATCTGTGTCTTGAGTTTAGACCGTGTTTTAGGATCTGTGTCTTGAGTTTAGACTGTGTTTTAGGATCTGTGTCTTGAGTTTAGACCGTGTTTTAGGATCTGTGTCTTGAGTTTAGACCGTGTTTTAGGATCTGTGTCTTGAGTTTAGACTGTGTTTTAGGATCTGTGTCTTGAGTTTAGACCGTGTTTTAGGATCTGTGTCTTGAGTTTAGACCAGGTTTTAGGATCTGTGTCTTGAGTTTAGACCGTGTTTTAGGATCTGTGTCTTGAGTTTAGACCGTGTTTTAGGATCTGTGTCTTGAGTTTAGACCGGGTTTTAGGATCTGTGTCTTGAGTTTAGACCGTGTTTTAGGATCTGTGTCTTGAGTTTAGACTGGGTTTTAGGATCTGTGTCTTGAGTTTAGACCGTGTTTTAGGATCTGTGTCTTGAGTTTAGACCGGGTTTTAGGATCTGTGTCTTGAGTTTAGACCGTGTTTTAGGATCTGTGTCTTGAGTTTAGACCGGGTTTTAGGATCTGTGTCTTGAGTTTAGACCGTGTTTTAAGATCTGTGTCTTGAGTTTAGACCGGGTTATAGGATCTGTGTCTTGAGTTTAGACCGTGTTTTAGGATCTGTGTCTTGAGTTTAGACTGGGTTTTAGGATCTGTGTCTTGAGTTTAGACCGTGTTTTAGGATCTGTGTCTTGAGTTTAGACCGGGTTTTAGGATCTGTGTCTTGAGTTTAGACCGTGTTTTAGGATCTGTGTCTTGAGTTTAGACTGGGTTTTAGGATCTGTGTCTTGAGTTTAGACCGTGTTTTAGGATCTGTGTCTTGAGTTTAGACTGGGTTTTAGGATCTGTGTCTTGAGTTTAGACTGGGTTTTAGGATCTGTGTCTTGAGTTTAGACTGGGTGTTAGGATCTGTGTCTTGAGTTTAGACCGTGTTTTAGGATCTGTGTCTTGAGTTTAGACCGTGTTTTAGGATCTGTGTCTTGAGTTTAGACTGTGTTTTAGGATCTGTGTCTTGAGTTTAGACCGGGTTTTAGGATCTGTGTCTTGAGTTTAGACCGTGTTTTAGGATCTGTGTCTTGAGTTTAGACTGGGTTTTAGGATCTGTGTCTTGAGTTTAGACCGTGTTTTAGGATCTGTGTCTTGAGTTTAGACCGGGTTTTAGGATCTGTGTCTTGAGTTTAGACTGGGTTTTAGGATCTGTGTCTTGAGTTTAGACTGGGTTTTAGGATCTGTGTCTTGAGTTTAGACCGTGTTTTAAGATCTGTGTCTTGAGTTTAGACTGGGTTTTAAGATCTGTGTCTTGAGTTTAGACTGGCTCTCAGGGTCTGTGTCTTGGAGACCAGACATCACGACCAGTGTCTTGACTTGAGACTGCTTCAATGCTCTGCTCAGAGTTGTTTCCCCCTCCCGTGTGCCAGTCCAGTGGTGGAAATTCCACATTCCTGTGGCCGGGGAGCCAGCGTCTCCTGAATGACGTGCTTCAGCGAGACCAAGAAACATGCGTTTTAGAGTATTTGTCCGCTATACATTTCAACGTCACGAGTTGTTTCCCCCTCCGTGTATCGGTCATCCCGCATGTTGACGATTTAGTCGTGTTCAAGTAAACCGTAGGGTAGTGGCGGTGCAGCGGTTAGTGCGCCGCGCTACTGACCCGGCAAAACCTGGCTGGGATTGCCGGCCACGGCTGCCGTCCGTTGTGAGTGACACCAGAAGCGGCGCTGGGCCACCTCCAACTCTTCTGCAAAGTCGCACTCACCGACATGGTGAAGTGTGATCAAACGACAACCCGTGGCCTACACAGCAGGGGGAAGAGTTCCTTCATCCAGCTGTGGATTGACCTCCGTTTTGTTCCCCTCCACATCAAGAATCGACGTCGCGCATTCGGAGCCTTAAGTTTCCGCATGGCGATAAGCCACCAACTTCGTTGCGCCGCCCTCGTTTGCGGTGGCCGGGTCGCTTCTGACCTGAAAAAAAATTCTACGTAGCTCGGTGGGGGGGGGGGGGGGTCTTACACCTGGTAGAAATCAAACAATTCGTTGAACATCATTTTAGTTCGACCACGAAGCCGTGAGCCAATCTCCACCGCGTTTCGTTTTTTGCCTCGGGCTCGCGGGGTCCGCGAAGTCGCAAACGCCGTGACGCGCGCGTCGACACGGTTTAATCCTCGGCAGCGGTACTTTTGAAGGCCCCGTGATCTTAGCCACTCCGGTCTCAGTGTCTCCGACGCAGCCCGTTATGTGCGAGCCCGCCCCTCCCCCTACACCACGAACTTGCCAGTCGTGCTCCCCGCCCGTCGATCAACCGATCGCTCCTTTCATCTTCGTCGACCGACTCTGACAAAATGTCGAGCGAGTTGTCCTCTAACTTTTTAGCGGCGGTTCGTGCCGCCCCACCCCCCTCCCCTTCCCCAGTGGTCACGTGGCGTCGCGGGGTGTCGTCACGGGCACAAGCGGGGCCGTTGCGCGCGTCCGACCGAGAAGGTTGCGTGAGATTTTCGCTCGCAAAACAACGTCGGGGGTCGGCAGAAAATGTTTGGCCCTCGCCTCGTTCCATTCAACAGGTGTCTGCGGCGTCTCAAGTTGTACCCGACGTCGTAAAAGTTGCTCACGATCGACCGCGCCCACAAAGATTGGCGGCGATTTGTAGCCAAGCGTCGTGGCTTTTTGCCCGGTGCCACACTGGGGGGCTCGCGTTCCAATTTTCGCCGCAGAAATAACTCGAAAGTGAGAGAAGTAGTTTTGTTTTTTTTACACGTTGGTTGCGCTTGGGGTTAGGTTGTGTTCATGTGGCAGATAAAGCCGGCTGTTTTAATTTTCAAACCGAATTTCACGTTTTATTAAATCTCCTTGGGCTTGAATTCGCGCCTCGCGATGGCATTTAAATGTTTTCACGGGAAGCTTTTTGTTGTTGTTGTTATTATTCTAAAAAAGTAAATTCAATCTCGGGATTAGCGTTCGCGGGCCAAGGGCCGACGGTCGAATGCGGCGGCCGCTTTTTAATTCGCGACGCGAACCGAGTGACCTCAGTCCATCGGATGAAAACCCTTGGCTCGGACTTGAGCGATATTTCCATCGGATTTGTAAATGACAAGTCACCCACTTTCAACAAAAACCTCCGCTGTGCTTCTTTGGGCCAAACGGCAAAACGGCGCGCGTCCGTGCGTCTTTTATCCATCCCCCCTTTCACCCCCCCCCCACCGTTTGCGCGCTTATTGTTTATTTATTTTCCAATATTTTTTTTGTCGCTACACAAATTGATGGATGCACATCGCTGGTTTCCAGTAATTGTCAAACAAGGCGTATGATCGCATGCGACAAGCTGACAGCAAACATTACCTTCCAAGTGTGCACGGGTTGATACCTGCCCCTTTCGTGTCGGGCGGCTAGACGGGGGGGGTGGTGGGGGATGGGGTGTGTTCTTGTGACCATCGCAAACATTAAAAAAACATGTTTTGCCGTCGACGTTGGAAAGACGTTCGCTCATGGGCGACGAGGCGGCGGGGGGGAGGAAGAGGAGATGGAGCCGCGCCGGGCAAACGCACGGAGCCGTAAACGCGAGCGTGGCGGGAGCAAATGGTTTTTATTCATTACGTTCGAGGACGAATCTGGAAGATGGTATAAATTGTACAACCGGTACCGTCTCTCCGTTTAGAACCTCCGTAAACTTGGCCGCGGGAGGCTCGCCGCCGCTCTGAGAGAGCGATCGGGGGCGGACGCTCGGTCCTCGGTGACGCGACGCGCCGGTTAAGGGCGCGAATTCGGGGTGGGAGAGCAAAGGCTGCATCTGTACACACACGTTGGGAAATTTACCGACCAACAAGAAATGCACCTTAACAATAATGCTAGGAAACATGTTTGTTCCGCGCCTTGCCTTCGCGAATATTTCCAACCCGCGCTTTCATTTCTTCGCGTACTCGGTAAACGAAAACAGAAAAGGCTAAATCGCCATGATCCACGCGGGCACGAACGTAGCCCCCTTCCGTTTTCGTCGGTATATAACGTGGGGAGAAACTTTTTAAATTTGTCTTGTAAAAATAACGGAGGCTTTATCGAGCAAAATCCCTTTGCGATCTTTAAACTGAAATTGCCACCTTGGTAAACACTAACTTACTCCCCCCCCCCGCCCGCCCCATCGCCTGAAACGGACGCGCACGCACGCGCGCGTTTGACGGTGGCAAGACAATGACGATGATGGCGCTCGTAGAAGCACTAGTAATATTAATTATGAATGTATAAAAATGTAAATGTAAGGCTCCTGGCGTAATTTCTACTCAAGCGATGTGAAATATTTCATTTGGCCCTAGGAGATCCAGTGACCGCTTTTACAGCAGGGGGAAGGAAAGAGAAAAAGCAAAAGCAACATCGTGAAATAATTGACAGGTCCGTTTCGTGCTTTTTGCGCGTCTCATTCGCTGTGACATTCCGTTTCCTTATTTAATAATTTCGCGACGATCAACCGTAACGTTCGGCGTTGGTGCAATTTTATTTTTAAATCCTTTATATTAAGTTCACTTGCTTGCTTGCTTGCTTACGACCGTGCAAATCTTTCGGTCGTTTTTTAACCCACTTCCCGTGATCCAATCGAGCTGACATTTTGCACACAGACTCGTTGTGCGTGACAATTACTTTTCGTGAAAAATTTTCCAAAATGTGACACTTTTTAGGACAAAAATAAATTATATTTAATTACCAATTGCTTAATGGTGGCAGGCAATCATCTGACCCATAGGTGGCAGCCATCTCAAGCCAGAGGACGAGAGGACTCTAGCCGCCACGCATATAAAGGATTTATAGTGAAAAACTTTGTTTTTACGGGTTAATTTTTTAGTCTCGCCTCTTCCAAGCCACCAAAAAGCCGCGTTCTCGTGTTTTTCTGGCTCCACTCCAGTGGATCGTGAGCGCTGCTCGCAGAACGTACGGACTTGTGTTGCGCGCGGCATGTGGGTGGTGAGGTTTAGCGACGAATTATAGTCGATTATCGATTATGTATCATTACCCGGCGGGTGCGGGAGGGGGGCGCCGGATTTTCAAAATTGCCGCATAATATCGACATCATCATGATTTAAAATAGCTGCTTTTTGTGTGTGACAATGTATGTAGGTGTTATGTGATTTTTTGTGTTTTAAATGTGTTTATTATGTGCAATTGGCATAGATAAACATACAAATTAGACGAAGAAATATCTTTAAGAAGTTACCGTATTCACTGTACCGTACTTACCACTTCAATCTCAAAGACTCTGCACTGGCTGATGTGTATATATATACACACGTGCAGAATCTTCAATGTTTAAGTTGTATGTAGTGTATACTGTTCTGTGTATAATATTTAACAACGAAATCAAGCGGAGATACTCTTTAGTCACGCGCACCGTGCCGATCGCCAGACCAGTGGTGGAGCCAGTGGGGAGGGGGGGGGGTGGCACGTGCCCCCCCCCCCAATGATCCGATCGAAATCTCTAATTTCGATCGGACCATTGGAGTTTATTAGTAACTAGCTGTGCTACCCGGCTTCGCCCGGGACTTGGATCAGAGGTCGCAAACGGGTTTTGATTCCTTACCCGTACCCGGCCGGGTACGGGTACCCATTCCCTACCCGTACCCTAGCCGAAGTGAGTGACTAACGGTGACTCACGGCCTACCCGTACCCGTACCCGGCCGCACCAGGGTCGCAAATGGCTACCCGTAGCCGGGTATCGGGTAGGGTACGGGTATCGGGTACCCGGTTGCGACCTCTGACTTGGATCCAGCACGCCCGGCCGCCTTTGTCTCCCCAGTGGCGATGTTCACACACAACACACCAGTTACTCGTTTGAGGCTGAGTCGACCTAGGGGAGGCCCAGGACCGGTTCAAATTATCGTCACCGGTGGTGGCCGTGAGCGGGAATCGAACTCGGGTCGCCGGGTTCGTAGCGCAGCGTAGCGCTAAGCACGACACTACAATGCGTTACGCTTCCACATGCGCGGGTCACGTGACAGATTTGACGTCACAGCTCACTTGCCGTGCAAAAAATGTTTGCATTATTGAGCTCCCCCCCCCCCCTCTCCCAAAAAAGTGTATTTTTATAATTTGTGCATGGTGTACAGTCTGTAAAGTACCCACATGGCAAATGTCAAGTTTGTTGCATGTCGGGAAGTACGCTAAACATTTTGAACAGACACACATAATCACAACGTTCCCTTTTATATACATGGAGATAAATCGGCATTTTGCGACTCCCAGTGCCACTGTGTAGCATATTATTACGTTCCAGGGACTCTATGAGATGATAGGACAAAAGTCTGAGTCCATAATTGGCAATAAGTAACGGCAAAGCGGTTATAAGTGACTCACATAATCGTGCGCAGTTGTGTCTACAGCACACGACTTCCCTGAAGGCATTCACCTTAAGTGAGCGCGATGCCGATCACACAACGCGTCGAATAGAAAGCAAGGGACAAATCCTTAATAACAACTCCTCTGTCATTTTTCATTGCTGGAGGGGTTTCCCCCGCCCCCCCTACCTGAAAATCCTGGCTCCGCCACTGCGCCCGGCACCGTCTTTCAAGTTCATGTATTACGTATAGCCCTGTGAGCCATTCGGCTCTTGAATCGGGTGCAACCGCAACAAACAGAAAACAAAAACATGAACAAGAAAACATCTTAAAGTGAATATGTGACTGAGTGCAAACAGAAAATCCAAGAAAAGACAGCAAAATATTGCAGAAAAAGCACCGTACACCAACGCTGTGTGCAAATATCCCAGTGGGATGCAAGTCAAACAACAACAACAACAACCACAAGACAACTTAGATTAAGGCCATCAGTCTAACTCTGTACTACAACAAACAAACATGGCCAAACCAAAAAACTTTTCGAAAATCACCAAAATAAAGCCATAAAAGCAATGAAACAGTGATCATAGGAACTGTGACCGAATTTTCACAATAAACGACATTAACAACACGTACCACCAAACTCTGCAGCCATAGCTGGCTGCATGAGTCACTCCACAACAGCGGGAGCATCAGTCGGAGTGTCAACATTTTTCAATGCACCTTTAAGATCAGCGCAACTAAATCAAAACACAGATCATACTTTGCAGCGATCGTCCGGTGCAATGTTGGAAGTAGCAGCCGGATGATCGATGACCAACTATACGTGGGTTTCAATGAACCCAGGAGAGAGAGAGAGAGAGACAATGTTTGTGTTGTGGGACAGGTCGTGGCAAATCTGGTCATCAGTTTAACACGTCGGAGGCTTTCGCGACCAATATCATCCACAATAGAGGTTTTTTTTGGGTTAGATCGCGTAAATGTATAAGTGTGTCGTTAAACCCTCCACCACCCGACACAGACAACTAGTAAGGGTTGTCACGGAAACAGAACGTGGCCAATTCGTGACTAGTACAGCACCAGTGTGTATTGTATAGTGTAGTGTATAGTAGTGTATAGTAGTGTATAGTGTAGTGTATAGTGTAGTGTATAGTAGTGTAGTGTATAGTAGTGTTCAATGTAGTGTATAGTAGTGTAGGGGTATAGTAGTGTATAGTGAAGTGTACTAGTACAGCACTAGTGTATAGTAGTGTATAGTAGCGTAGTGGTATAGTAGTGTATAGTGTAGTGTATAGTAGTGTAGTGTCTAGTGTAGTGTATAGTAGTGTAGTGGTATAGTAATATATAGTGTATAGTAGTGTAGGGTTATAGTAGTGTATAGTGTGGTGTACTAGTACAGCACTAGTGTATAGTGTAGTGTATAGTAGTGTAGTGATATAGTAGTGTATAGTGTAGTGTACAGTAGTGTAGTGGTATAGTAGTGTATAGTGTAGTGTATAGTAGTGTAGGGGTATAGTAGTGTATAGAGTAGTGTATAGTTGTGTAGGGGTATAGTAGTGTATAGTGTAGTATATTAGTACAGCACACCGGTTGTGTGTCGGAGAGCCAAGCCACAACATTTACAATCCCAGTACGACGTTTCGCCAGTAATTACAAGCAGCTTCATTAGGCGGACAGCCAGATTTGTGAAAACATCCTCCTGTTTCGTTCCTCAGATAGAGGGGTAGATGTGACGACTTCACTTGTGAGCCCTTCTTGTGCGAAGGCGAGGGGGGGGATTAATGAATGCATATAAATTACAATGGATATCCATCGCCGGTTGGGCTAGTTGTAGATCGTTGTACAGTGGTACCTCGGTATACGACCGCTTTGGAATACGTCAAATTTGGTAGACTCGGCCTCAAATGAGTACTTAGTACAGTGCGTAGTGAACATCGCCACTGGGGAGACAAAGGCGGTCGGGCGTGGTGCTGGCCACCCACCCCCTCGTGTGCCGTTCCGGCCTTCATAGGTGCCCGCTAACAGCACTTGCCCCAACAGCCTGTTAAGGCCATACGGGGGATCTTTGTCTTTTGTATATATATATACTTATATTAGCATCTCTATCTGTACATGCAATGTATTTACTTGCCTGCAGACATCTGTACGTATATGTGCGAGGGTGCTCTGTGTGTGTGTGTGTATATACTCGTGTGAATATGTCTGTGTGTACATGCAATGTATCTGGTGCATCAGCCAGTCATCTCGGTCATCTCAGTCAGTCGACCCGTGGCACCACCTGGGTCTGCCCCGTGAGCTCCTGCCAGCGGGCGTTCGACACTTCACGTGGCCTCAACGTGCACGTGGCCTGGCACAAGCGTCGTGGTGACGTCACCGCCACTGAGTGGCGAATGACGGTTGTTGTATCTGCGTGTACGTAAATACGTACGGGAGTTGTCTGTGTGTCCCTGTGTAGCAGAGTTCGCAACCGGGTACCCGATACCCGTACCCTACCCGATACCCGGCTACCCGTATCCGGCCAGGTACGGGTACGGGTACCCGTTTGCGACCCTGGTGCGGCCGGGTACGGGTATGGGTACGGGTAAGGAATCAAAACCCGTTGGCGACCTCTGCTGTGTAGACATGCCTTGCGCTCTGTGTGTGTGTGTGTATACTCGTGTGAATATCTCTGCGTACGTGCAACGTATCGGCGTGTACTTATCAATGTACGGGAGTTGTCGATGTGACGTCCCAATGTCGACGGGCTTTGTCCGAGGGTGCTCGGGGAGGGGGGGGGAGTGGATGTGCGGTGATGACGGAAGACGTGTTCTGTGGGCCGCACACAGCTCCCCCCCCCCGCCTCTCCCCCCCGCCCCCAGCCCCCCCCCCCCTCGCCCCCAGCCCCCCCTCTCTCCCCCGCGGGGGCCAACACTCTAACTCTGCTACGCTCACACTCGTGCACACACGTAGACAAAGATCCCCCATGTAGTCTGAACAGCCTGTTGGGGCAAGTGCTGTTAGCGAGCAGCACCTATGAAGGCCGGCACTGTGGCACACGAGGGGGTGGGTGGCCAGCACCACGCCCGGCCGCCTTTGTCTCCCTAGTGGCGACGTTTACGCACCGCACCCGGTACTCGTTGGAGGCTGAGTCGACCTAGGGGAGGCCCAGGACCGGTTCCGATCATCGCCGCTGGTTTTGGCCGTGAGCGGGAATCGAACTCGGGTCGCCGGGTTCGTAACGCAGCGCGCTGACCGCTACACTACGGCTCCCCATTAGTACATAGACCCACGCTAGTACACGCACAGATCCCCCATATAGCCTTCAACAGACAGCTGCGGCAAGTTCTTTAAAGCGAAAGCGGCGGCTATGAAGGTCGGCACGGCACACGAGGGGGTGGTATGGTTAGCGCCAGAGGTCGCAACCGGGTACCCGATACCCGTACCCTACCCGATACCCGGCTACCCGTACCCGGCCGGATACGGGTAGGGTACCCGTTTGCGACCCTGGTGCGGCCGGGTACGGGTAGGCCGTGAGTCACTGGTGAGTCACCGTTTGTCACTCATTTCCCAACGTCTTGTCTCTTCTCACAATTCAAGTTCTTAGAATCAACCCACCCGCGCCTGCAACGTGGCTTCATCCCAGAGGTCACAATCGGGTACCCGTCGCCGTACCCTCCCCGATACCCGGCCGGGTACGGGTAGCCGGGTATCAGGTAGGGTACGGGTACCCGTTTTCGACCCTGGTGCGGCCGGGTACGGGGGGTAAGGAATCAAAACCCGTTTGCGACCTCTGGTTAGCGCCAACTAAAAACTCAACAATTTATTTTTATTTTCACCAGGTATAGGCCCCCATTGAGCTGTGTAGCTCTTTGTCAGTGGCGACCTGGGCACTCACAAACGATAGCTCAACGTGTTGTGGCTTATCTCGTATGAATACCTATAAACACTCAGACATAGCGCACCTCCAATTAGCACGGTTGGCTATGTACGATGCGAAAGAAGTTCAGCGTGTAAACGTGTCTGTGTTTGTGTATGCACTCACGCACGTACACGACCCACTCAATCTCGCGAGGGACCAACAGGACTTCTCCGCTATGCCCACACGCTTACACAGACGTACTCAGATTTAGAGATCCGTACAACAAAAAGACTAAAGATCCCTCGTATAGCCGTAACAGACTGTAGGGGCAAGTGCTGTTAGCGAGTAGCACCTATGAAGGCCGGCACGGCACACGAGGGGGTGGGTGGCCAGCACCACGCCCGGCCGCCTTTGTCTCCCCAGTGGCGATGTTTACACACCGCACCAGGTACTCATTTGAGGCTGAGTCGACCTAGGGGAGGCCCATGACCAGTTCAGATAATCGTCACTGGTGTTGGCCGTGAGCGGGAATCGAACTCGGGTCGCCGGGTTTGTAGCGCAGCGCGCTAACCGCTACACCGCCGCTCCCCACTATATATACATCTGTACACACACTCGTACGCACACATATACACACATACACACTTCCACATATTTTCAATTACAATACGGCAGTCTCGCACACACACGAGGACGCACACATATACACACATACACACTTCCACATATTTTCAATTACAATACGGCAGTCTCGCGCACACACGAGGACGCAGATACACAACGCATAAGCACTCGAATACATGTACAGTGAAACCTTGGATTCGTCTTCTTGGTTCTTTCGGTGAAGTCACGTAGAAGGGAAATAATAAAATAATAAAAATAATCAACTAATTCTCACGACGCTTCGGCCACAACGCAAGCAGCCGTCCTCAGGTGAAGAACAGGTCTGTCGGAAAGACAGCGTCTGAATGAAACACCACCACGCTTGGCAGCGTATATTTAAGCTGGGTTGGAGGGGGAAGGGCGCCTTGACAAATGAATTTGCATATCAATAGGAATTTAGCATATTTATGGGAAATGCACGAAAGCTTTAAATCGAAAAATAAAACCTTGGATTGCGAGCATGATTCGTTCCGAAAACGTGATTGTAATCCAAAGCACACTCGTATATCAGCTGTGATCACGTGACAATCGGCAGACAAAGCGTATGCACGTGCTACTCGTGTTGCAAGACCTCGCTCGTTTATCAAATTAATATTTAAAAAAAATTTGCTCGTCTTGCAAAACACTCGCAGACCGAGTTACTCGCAATCCAAGGTTTTACTGGATAGAGACAAAGTTTCACCACCTATGAAGGCCACCACTGTGGCACACGATGGGGTGGGTGTCCACGACCACCACCACCACGCCTGGCCGCCTTTGTCTCCCAAGTGCCAATGCTTACACACTGCACCCCAGGTACTCGCTTGAGGCTGAGTCGACCTAGCGGAGGCCCAGGATTGGTTCAAGTATTCGTCACCGTTATTGAGTTCTCAGTGCAGCGCGCTAACCACTGCGCTGCCGCTGTTGGGCCTCCCCTAGGTCGATTCGGCCTTAAATGTGTACCTGGTGCGGTGTGTAAACATCGCTACTGGGGAGACAAAGGAGGTCGGGCGTGGTGCTGGCCACCCGCCCCCTCGTGTGCCGTGCCGGCCTTCATAGGTGCTCGCTAACAGCACTTGCCCCAACAGTGTTAAAAGGCGATACGGGGGATCTTTGTCTTTGTTTGTTTTTTGTGTGTGAGATATGGGGGGGAGCGAGAGAGAGTGTGTGTGTGTAGACTCGAGA
>NW_027614826.1:5000-21000 GCF_965212315.1 Lampetra planeri | reverse complement strand
GTGAAGTTTGTTGGCTGTGTGTGTGTGTTAGTGTGTGTGTGAGTTTGTGACTGTGTGTGTGTGTTAGTGTGTGTGTGAGTTTGTGACTGTGTGTGTGTGTGTGAGTATATGAGTGTGGGTGAGTTTGTGACTGTGGTGTGTGTGAGTTTGTGACCGAGTGTGTGTGAGTTGTGAGTGTTTTGTGTGTGTGCGAGGTTTGAGAGAGTGTGTGCGAGTGTTTTGAGTGTGTGAGTGTGCGAGTGTTTTGAGTGTGTGCGAGGTTTGAGAGAGTGTGCGAGGTTTATAGAGAGTGTGTGAGTGTTCGTGTGTGTGTGTTTGATTGTGTGTGAGTGTGCGAGTGTTTTGAGTGTGTGCGAGGTTTGAGAGAGTGTGCGAGGTTTGAGAGAGTGTGTGAGTGTTCGTGTGTGTGTGTTTGATTGTGAGTGTGTGTGAGTTGTGAGTGTTTTGTGTGTGTGCGAGGTTTGAGAGAGTGTGCGAGTGTTTTGAGTGTGTGAGTGTGCGAGTGTTTTGAGTGTGTGCGAGGTTTGAGAGAGTGTGCGAGGTTTGAGAGAGTGTGTGAGTGTTCGTGTGTGTGTGTTTGATTGTGAGTGTGTGTGAGTTGTGAGTTTTTGAGTGTGTGCGAGGTTTGAGAGAGTGTGCGAGGTTTGAGAGAGTGTGTGAGTGTTCGTGTGTGTGTGTTTGATTGTGAGTGTGTGTGAGTTGTGAGTGTTTTTGTGTGTGTGCGAGGTTTGAGAGAGTGTGCGAGTGTTTTGAGTGTGTGAGTGTGCGAGTGTTTTGAGTGTGTGCGAGGTTTGAGAGAGTGTGCGAGGTTTGAGAGAGTGTGTGAGTGTTCGTGTGTGTGTGTTTGATTGTGAGTGTGTGTGAGTTGTGAGTGTTTTGAGGTGTGTGCGAGGTTTGAGAGAGTGTGTGAGTGTTCGTGTGTGTGTGTTTGATTGTGAGTGTGTGTGAGTGCGAGTGTTTTGAGTGTGTGAGTGTGCGAGTGTTTTGAGTGTGCGAGGTTTGAGAGAGTGTGTGAGTGTTTTGTGTGTGTGCGAGGTTTGAGAGAGTGTGTGAGTGTTCGTGTGTGTGTGTTTGATTGTGAGTGTGTGTGAGTTGTGAGTGTTTTGAGTGTGTGCGAGGTTTGAGAGAGTGTGCGAGGTTTGAGAGGAGTGTGCGAGTGTTCGTGTGTGTGTGTTTGATTGTGAGTGTGTGTGAGTTGTGAGTGTTTTGAGTGTGTGCGAGGTTGAGAGAGTGTGTGAGGTTTGAGAGAGTGTGTGAGTGTTCGTGTGTGTGTGTTTGATTGTGAGTGTGTGTGAGTTGTGAGTGTTTTGTGTGTGTGCGAGGTTTGAGAGAGTGTGCGAGTGTTTTGAGTGTGTGGAGTGTGCGAGTGTTTTGAGTGTGCGAGTGTTTTGAGTGTGTGCGAGGTTTGAGAGAGTGTGTGAGTGTTCGTGTGTGTGTGTTTGGATTGTGAGTGTGTGTGAGTTGTGAGTGTTTTGTGTGTGTGCGAGGTTTGAGAGAGTGTGCGAGTGTTTTGAGTGTGTGAGTGTGCGAGTGTTTTGAGTGTGTGCGAGGTTTGAGAGAGTGTGCGAGGTTTGAGAGAGTGTGTGAGTGTTCGTGTGTGTGTGTTTGATTGTGAGTGTGTGTGAGTTGTGAGTTTTGAGTGTGTGCGAGGTTTGAGAGAGTGTGCGAGGTTTGAGAGAGTGTGTGAGTGTTCGTGTGTGTGTGTTTGATTGTGAGTGTGTGTGAGTTGTGAGTGTTTTGTGTGTGTGCGAGGTTTGAGAGAGTGTGCGAGTGTTTGAGTGTGTGAGTGTGCGAGTGTTTTGAGAGTGTGCGAGTGTTTTGAGTGTGTGCGAGGTTTGAGAGAGTGTGCGAGGTTTTAGAGAGTGTGTGAGTGTTCGTGTGTGTGTGTTTGATTGTGAGTGTGTGTGAGTTGTGAGTGTTTTGTGTGTGTGCGAGGTTTGAGAGAGTGTGCGAGTGTTTTGAGTGTGCGAGTGTGCGAGTGTTTTGAGTGTGTGAGCCACTCGCTATGAACAGCACTTGCCCCTACGGCTCTGCTAAGGCTACACTGGGGGGTCTTGGTCTTTTAGTGAGCGGTGGTACACTCACCCCCACCCACCCTCCCCACCATCCCCACCCACCCTCCCACCCTCCCCACCCACCCGCCCCGCCATCCCCACCCACCCTCCCCACCATCCCCACCATCCCCACCCACCCTCCCCACCCTCCCCACCATCCCCACCATCCCTCCCCACCCACCCCACCCACCCTCCCCGCCATCCCCACCCACCCCACCCACCCTCCCCCACCATCCCCACCCACCCTCCCCCACCATCCCCACCCCACCCTCCCCCACCATCCCCACCCACCCTCCCCACCATCCCCACCCACCCTCCCCACCATCCCCACCCACCCTCCCCACCATTCCCCACCCACCCCTCCCCACCATTCCCCACCCACCCTCCCCACCATTCCCCACCCACCCTCCCCACCCTCCCCGCCATCCCCCACCCACCCTCCCCACCATTCCCCACCCACCCTCCCCACCATTCCCCACCCACCCTCCCCACCATTCCCCACCCACCCTCCCCACCATTCCTCACCCCACCCTCCCCACCATCCCCACCCACCCTCCCCCACCATTCCCCACCCACCCTCCCCACCATTCCCCACCCACCCTCCCCGCCATTCCCCACCCACCCTCCCCGCCATCCCCACCCACCCTCCCCACCATTCCCCACAACTCCCCACCATTCTCCACCCACCCTCCCCGCCATCCCCACCCACCCTCCCCACCATTCCCCACCCACCCTCCCCACCATTCCCCACCCACCCTCCCCACCATTCCCCACCCACCCTCCCCACCCTCCCCACCCACCCTCCCCGCCATCCCCACCCACCCCACCGACCCTCCCCACCCTCCCCACCCTCCCCACCCTCCCCACCACCCCCAGGGTGTGCGCAGGAAGTCCATGTCGGCCTGCGATGACATCACTCTGCTGTTGGAGGTCTCCCCAGACCGCTCTCTCATTGGGGACTTCACCAGGGTGAGCCACAGCTCGCAGCTGGGTACCACCCCATACCCGTACCCTACACGATACCCGTACCCTACACGATACCCTACACGATACCCGTACCCTACACGATACCCGTACACGATACCCGTACCCTACACGATACCCGTACCCTACACGATACCCGTACCCTACACGATACCCGTACCCTACACGATACCCGTACCCTAACGATACCCTACACAATACCCGTACCCTACACGATACCCGTACCCTACACGATACCCGTACCCTACACGATACCCGTACCCTACACGATACCCGTACCCTACCCCATACCCGTACCCTACACGATACCCGTACCCTACCGATACCCGTACCCTACCGATACCCGTACCCTACACGATACCCGTACCCTACACGTACGATACCCGTACCCTACCCGGTACCCGTACCCTACCAGATACCCGTACCCTACCCGATACCCGTACCCTACCCGATACCCGTACCCTACCCGGTACCCGGTACCTGTACCCTACCAGATACCCGTACCCTACCCGATACCCGTACCCTACCCGATACCCGTACCCTACCCGATACCCAGCTACCCTACCCGATACCCGTACCCTACCAGATACCCGTACCCTACCCGATACCCGTACCCTACCCGATACCCGTACCCTACCCGATACCCTACCTGATACCCGTACCCTACCAGATACCCGTACCCTACCCGATACCCAGCTACCCTACCAGATACCCGTACCCTACCCGATACCCGTACCCTACCCGATACCCGTACCCTACCCGATACCCGTACCCTACCCGATACCCAGCTACCCTACCCGATACCCGTACCCGATACGGGTAGCCGTTTGCGACCCTGGTGCAGCCGGGTACGGGTAGACCGTGAGTCACTGGTGAGTCACCGTCTGTCACTCATCTCCCAACGTCTTGTCTCTTCTCACAATTCAAGTTCCTAGAATGAACCCACCCGCGCCTGCAACAACGTGGCTTCATCACAGAGGTCGCAATCGGGTACCAGATACCCGTACCCTACCCGGCCGGGTACGGGTAGGGTGCGACCGGGTACGGGTAGGGTGCGACCGGGTACGGGTAGGGTGCGACCGGGTACGGGTAGACCGTGAGTCACTGGTGAGTCACCGTGAGTCACTCATTTCCCAACGTCTTGTCTCTTCTCACAATTCAAGATCCTAGAATGAACCCACCCGCGTCTGCAACGTGGCTTCATCCCAGAGGTCGCAATCAGATACCCGATACCCGTACGGGTGTAGGGTACGGCCGGGTACGGGTACCCGTTTTCGACCCTGGTGCGGCCGGGTACGGGTAAGGAATCGAAACCCGTTTGCGAAACTCTGACACGGATAGATGCAGCCTCTAAGGTAGTTCTCCAAGTGGGCAGCAGCTGTTCCTCGACACTGTAATGGTGAATGCACACGGCAGGATTCGGCAGGTTGGAGTGGGGGGCTCCCGGCTTGAATCCGTGCGGGTGAATTGCCCAGATGTTCGAGTTTCAACATGAAGCGTCTCATCAGCAGCAGATGTTCGTTGATGCGTTTCAACATGAAGCGTCTCATCAGCAGGAGGTGTTCGTTGATGGGTTTCAACATGAAGCGTCTCATCAGCAGGAGATGTTCGTTGATGCGTTTCAACATGAAGCGTCTCATCAGCAGCAGATGTTCGTTGATGCGTTTCAACATGAAGCGTCTCATCAGCAGGAGATGTTCGTTGATGCGTTTCGACATGAAGCGTCTCATCAGCAGCAGATGTTCGTTGATGCGTTTCAACATGAAGCGTCTCATCAGCAGCAGATGTTCGTTGATGCGTTTCAACATGAAGCGTCTCATCAGCAGCAGATGTTCGTTGATGCGTTTCAACATGAAGCGTCTCATCAGCAGGAGATGTTCGTTGATGGGTTTCGCCATGAAGCGTCTCATCAGCAGCAGATGTTCGTTGATGAGTTTCAACATGAAGCGTCTCATCAGCAGCAGGTGTTCGTTGATGCGTTTCAACATGAAGCGTCTCATCAGCAGCAGATGTTCGTTGATGCGTTTCGCCATGAAGCGTCTCATCAGCAGCAGATGTTCGTTGATGAGTTTCAACATGAAGCGTCTCATCAGCAGCAGGTGTTCGTTGATGGGTTTCGCCATGAAGCGTCTCATCAGCAGCAGGTGTTCGTTGATGGGTTTCGCCATGAAGCGTCTCATCAGCAGCAGATGTTCGTTGATGAGTTTCAACATGAAGCGTCTCATCAGCAGCAGGTGTTCGTTGATGCGTTTCGCCATGAAGCGTCTCATCAGCAGCAGATGTTCGTTGATGCGTTTCGCCATGAAGCGTCTCATCAGCAGCAGATGTTCGTTGATGCGTTTCGCCATGAAGCGTCTCATCAGCAGCAGATGTTCGTTGATGCGTTTCGCCATGAAGCGTCTCATCAGCAGGAGATGTTCGTTGATGAGTTTCAACATGAAGCGTCTCATCAGCAGCAGATGTTCGTTGATGCGTTTCAACATGAAGCGTCTCATCAGCAGCAGATGTTCGTTGATGCGTTTCGCCATGAAGCGTCTCATCAGCAGGAGATGTTCGTTGATGAGTTTCAACATGAAGCGTCTCATCAGCAGCAGATGTTCGTTGATGCGTTTCGCCATGAAGCGTCTCATCAGCAGCAGATGTTCGTTGATGCGTTTCGCCATGAAGCGTCTCATCAGCAGCAGATGTTCGTTGATGCGTTTCGCCATGAAGCGTCTCATCAGCAGGAGATGTTCGTTGATGAGTTTCAACATGAAGCGTCTCATCAGCAGCAGATGTTCGTTGATGCGTTTCGCCATGAAGCGTCTCATCAGCAGCAGATGTTCGTTGATGCGTTTCGCCATGAAGCGTCTCATCAGCAGCAGATGTTCGTTGATGCGTTTCGCCATGAAGCGTCTCATCAGCAGGAGATGTTCGTTGATGAGTTTCAACATGAAGCGTCTCATCAGCAGCAGATGTTCGTTGATGCGTTTCGCCATGAAGCGTCTCATCAGCAGGAGATGTTCGTTGATGCGTTTCGCCATGAAGCGTCTCATCAGCAGCAGATGTTCGTTGATGCGTTTCGCCATGAAGCGTCTCATCAGCAGCAGATGTTCGTTGATGCGTTTCGCCATGAAGCGTCTCATCAGCAGCAGGTGTTCGTTGATGCGTTTCGCCATGAAGCGTCTCATCAGCAGCAGATGTTCGTTGATGCGTTTCGCCATGAAGCGTCTCATCAGCAGCAGATGTTCGTTGATGCGTTTCGCCATGAAGCGTCTCATCAGCAGCAGATGTTCGTTGATGCGTTTCGCCATGAAGCGTCTCATCAGCAGCAGGTGTTCGTTGATGCGTTTCGCCATGAAGCGTCTCATCAGCAGCAGGTGTTCGTTGATGCGTTTCGCCATGAAGCGTCTCATCAGCAGCAGATGTTCGTTGATGCGTTTCGCCATGAAGCGTCTCATCAGCAGCAGGTGTTCGTTGATGCGTTTCGCCATGAAGCGTCTCATCAGCAGGAGATGTTCGTTGATGCGTTTCGCCATGAAGCGTCTCATCAGCAGCAGGTGTTCGTTGATGCGTTTCGCCATGAAGCGTCTCATCAGCAGCAGGTGTTCGTTGATGCGTTTCGCCATGAAGCGTCTCATCAGCAGCAGATGTTCGTTGATGCGTTTCGCCATGAAGCGTCTCATCAGCAGCAGGTGTTCGTTGATGCGTTTCGCCATGAAGCGTCTCATCAGCAGCAGGTGTTCGTTGATGCGTTTCGCCATGAAGCGTCTCATCAGCAGCAGATGTTCGTTGATGCGTTTCGCCATGAAGCGTCTCATCAGCAGGAGATGTTCGTTGATGCGTTTCGCCATGAAGCGTCTCATCAGCAGGAGATGTTCGTTGATGCGTTTCGCCATGAAGCGTCTCATCAGCAGCGTGTGTCTCTCTCTGCACAGCCGCACATACTGCCCCTGGTGTCTGGGAAAGATGAAAGCCTCAAATACGTCTCAGCTGACACGGTGACCCTCACACACACACACCTCACACGCCGCGTACACACCATGCACACGCCATGCACACGCCATGCACACGCCATGCACACGCCGCATGCGCCATACACACACACTGCACGCCATACACACACACCTCACACGCCGCGTACACACCATGCACACGCCATACACACACACTACACACCATACACACGCCATACACACACACTACACACCATACACACACACCGCACACCATGCACACGCCATACACACACACCGCACACCATACACACGCCATACACACACACTACACACCATACACACACACCGCACACCATGCACACGCCATACACACACACTACACACACACACCATACACACGCCATACACACACACTACACACCACACACACGCCATACACACACACTACACCATACACACACACTGCACACCATACACACACACCACACACTACACACTACACACCATACACACACACTGCACATCATACACACGCCATGCACACACACTGCACACCATACACACACACTACACACACACTACACACCATACACACACCATACACACACACTACACACCATACACACGCCATACACACACACTGCACACCATACACACACCATACACACACACTGCACACCATACACACACACTACACACCATGCACACACCATACACACACACTACACACCATGCACACGCCATACACACACACTGCACACCATGCACACACCATACACACACACTGCACACCATGCACACACACTACACACCATGCACACACACTACACACCATGCACACGCCATACACACACACACTACACACCATGCACACACCATACACAAACACTACACACCATGCACACGCCATACACACACACTACACACTATGCACACACCATACACACACACTACACACCATGCACACGCCATACACACACACTACACACCATACACACACCATACACACACACTACACACCATGCACACGCCATACACACACACTACACACCATGCACACGCCATACACACACACTGCACACCATACACACACACTACACACCATGCACACACACTACACACCATGCACACGCCATACACACACACACTACACACCATGCACACACCATACACAAACACTACACACCATGCACACGCCATACACACACACTACACACTATGCACACACCATACACACACACTACACACCATGCACACGCCATACACACACACTACACACCATACACACACCATACACACACACTACACACCATACACACACCATACACACACACTGCACACCATACACACGCCATACACACACACTGCACACCATACACACACCATACACACACACTACACACCATACACACACCATACACACACACTGCACACCATACACACACCATACACACACACTGCACACCATGCACACGCCATACACACACACTGCACACCATACACACGCCATACACACACACTACACACCATACACACACACTACACACCATACACACACCATACACACACACTGCACACCATGCACACGCCATACACACACACTGCACACCATACACACACCATACACACACACTGCACACCATGCACACGCCATACACACACACTGCACACCATACACACACCATACACACACACTGCACACCATACACACACCATACACACACACTGCACACCATACACACACCATACACACACACTACACACCATGCACACACCATACACACACACTACACACACACTGCACACCATACACACACCATACACACACACTGCACACCATACACACACCATACACACACACTGCACACCATACACACACCATACACACACACTACACACCATGCACACACCATACACACACACTACACACACACTGCACACCATACACACACCATACACACACACTGCACACCATACACACACCATACACACACACTGCACACCATACACACACCATACACACACACTACACACCATGCACACGCCATACACACACCATACACACCATACACACACCATACACACACACTACACACCATGCACACGCCATACACACACCATACACACACTGCACACCATGCACACACCATACACACACACTACACACCATGCACACACCATACACACACACTACACACCATGCACACGCCATACACACACACTACACACCATGCACACACCATACACACACACTGCACACCATACACACACCATACACACACACTACACACCATACACACACCATACACACACACTGCACACCATACACACACCATACACACACACTACACACCATGCACACTCCATACCCACACACTACACACCATGCACACACCATACACACACACTACACACCATACACACACCATACACACACACTACACACCATGCACACACCATACACACACACTACACACCATGCACACACCATACACACACACTACACACCATACACACACACTACACACCATGCACACACCATACACACACACTACACACCATGCACACACCATACACACACACTACACACCATACACACACCATACACACGCCATGCACACACACTACACACCATGCACACTCCATACACACACACTACACACCATACACACACACTACACACCATGCACACGCCATACACACACACTGCACACCATGCACACACCATACACACACACTACACACCATACACACACCATACACACACACTACACACCATGCACACACCATGCACACACCATACACACACACTACACACCATGCACACACCATACACACACACTACACACCATACACACGCCATACACACACACTACACACCATGCACACACCATGCACACACACTACACACCATGCACACACCATACACACACTACACACCATGCACACACCATACACACACACTACACACCATGCACACACCATGCACACACACTACACACCATACACACACCATGCACACACACTACACACCATGCACACACCATACACACACTACACACCATGCACACACCATACACACACACTACACACCATGCACACACCATACACACACACTACACACCATGCACACACCATACACACACTACACACCATGCACACACCATACACACACACTACACACCATGCACACACCATACACACACTACACACCATGCACACACCATACACACACACTACACACCATACACACACCATGCACACACACTACACACCATGCACACACCATACACACACTACACACCATGCACACACCATACACACACACTACACACCATGCACACACCATACACACACTACACACCATGCACACACCATACACACACACTACACACCATGCACACACCATACACACACACTACACACCATGCACACTCCATACACACACACTGCACACCATGCACACACCATACACACACACTACACACCATGCACACACCATGCACACACCATACACACACACTGCACACCATGCACACACCATGCACACACCATGCACACACCATACACACACACTACACACCATGCACACGCCATACACACACACTACACACCATGCACACGCCATACACACACACTACACACCATACACACGCCATACACACACACTACACACCATGCACACTCCATACACACACACTACACACCATGCACACGCCATACACACACACTACACACCATGCACACTCCATACACACACACTACACACCATGCACACACCATACACACACACTACACACCATACACACGCCATACACACACACTACACACCATACACACACCATACACACACACTACACACCATGCACACTCCATACACACACACTACACACCATGCACACACCATGCACACACCATACACACACACTACACACCATACACACGCCATACACACACACTACACACCATGCACACACCATGCACACACCATACACACACACTACACACCATGCACACACCATACACACACTACACACCATGCACACACCATACACACACACTACACACCATACACACACCATGCACACACACTACACACCATACACACACCATACACACACACTACACACCATACACACACCATACACACACACTACACACCATACACACACCATGCACACACACTACACACCATGCACACACACTACACACCATGCACACACCATACACACACACTACACACCATACACACACACTACACACCATACACACACTACACACCATACACACACCATACACACACACTACACACCATGCACACGCCATACACACACACTACACACCATGCACACACCATACACACACACTACACACCATACACACACACCATACACACACACTACACACCATACACACACCATACACACACACTACACACCATACACACACCATACACACGCCATGCACACACACTACACACCATGCACACTCCATACACACACACTACACACCATGCACACTCCATACACACACACTACACACCATACACACGCCATACACACACCATACACACCATGCACACACACTACACACCATACACACGCCATACACACACCATACACACCATGCACACACTACACACCATACACACACACTACACGCCATACACACGCCATACACACACACTGCACACCATGCACACGCCATACACACACACTACACACCATGCACACGCCATACACACACACTACACACACACTACACACACCATGCACACACACTACACACCATACACACACACTACACACCATACACACGCCATACACACACACTGCACACCATACACACACCATACACACACACTACACACCATGCACACGCCATACACACACACTGCACACTACACACACACACCATGCACACACCATGCACACACCATGCACACACACTACACACCATGCACACACCATACACACACACTACACACCATGCACACACCATACACACACACTACACACCATACACACACCATACACACACACTACACACCATGCACACACACTACACACCATGCACACACCATACACACACACTACACACCATGCACACGCCATACACACACACTACACACCATGCACACGCCATACACACACACTACACACCATGCACACGCCATACACACACACTGCACACCATGCACACACCATACACACACACTACACACCATGCACACACCATACACACACACTACACACCATGCACACACCATACACACACACTACACACCATGCACACGCCATACACACACACTACACACCATGCACACGCCATACACACACACTACACACCATGCACACACCATGCACACACCATACACACACACTACACACCATGCACACACCATACACACACACTACACACCATGCACACACCATACACACACACTACACACACCATGCACACACCATACACACACACTACACACCATGCACACACCATACACACACACTACACACACCATGCACACACCATACACACACACTACACACACCATGCACACACCATACACACACACTACACACCATGCACACGCCATACACACACACCATACACACACCATGCACACACCATACACACACACTACACACCATGCACACACCATACACACACACTACACACACCATGCACACACCATACACACACCATACACACACACTGCACACCATGCACACACCATACACACACACTACACACACCATGCACACACCATACACACACACTACACACCATACACACACACTACACACACACTACACACACCATACACACACCATACACACACACTACACACCATGCACACACCATACACACACTACACACCATGCACACACCATACACACACACTACACACCATACACACACCATACACACACTACACACCATGCACACACCATACACACACACTACACACCATACACACACCATACACACACACTGCACACCATACACACACACTACACACCATGCACACACCATACACACACACTACACACCATACACACACCATACACACACTACACACCATGCACACACCATACACACACACTACACACCATACACACACCATACACACACACTACACACCATACACACACACTGCACACCATACACACACCATACACACACACTACACACCATACACACACCATACACACACACTGCACACCATACACACACCATACACACACACTACACACCATACACACACCATACACACACACACTGCACACCATGCACACACCATACACACACACTGCACACCATACACACACCATACACACACTACACACCATGCACACACCATACACACACACTACACACCATGCACACACCATACACACACACTACACACCATACACACACCATACACACACTACACACCATGCACACACCATACACACACACTGCACACCATACACACACCATACACACACACTACACACCATACACACACACTACACACCATACACACACCATACACACACTACACACCATGCACACACCATACACACACACTACACACCATGCACACTCCATACACACACACTACACACCATGCACACACCATACACACACTACACACCATGCACACGCCATACACACACACTACACACCATGCACACGCCATACACACACACTACACACCATGCACACACCATACACACACCATATACACACCATACACACACACTACACACCATGCACACACCATACACACACACTACACACCATACACACACACTACACACCATACACACACACTACACACCATGCACACACCATACACACACACTACACACCATACACACACACTACACACCATACACACACCATACACACACACTACACACCATACACACACACTACACACCATACACACCATACACACACACTACACACCATACACACACCATACACACACACTACACACCATACACACACACTACACACCATGCACACACCATACACACACACTACACACCATGCACACACCATACACACACACTACACACCATGCACACACCATACACACACACTACACACCATGCACACACCATACACACACACTACACACCATACACACACACTACACACCATACACACACACTACACACCATGCACACACCATACACACACACTACACACCATACACACACACTACACACCATGCACACACCATACACACACACTACACACCATGCACACACCATACACACACACTGCACACCATACACACACCATACACACACACTGCACACCATACACACACCATACACACACACTGCACACCATGCACACACCATACACACACACTACACACCATGCACACGCCATACACACACACTACACACCATACACACACACTGCACACCATACACACGCCATACACACGCCATACACACACACTACACACCATACACACACACACTGCACACCATGCACACACCATACACACACACTGCACACCATGCACACACCATACACACACACTGCACACCATACACACACCATACACACACTACACACCATGCACACACCATACACACGCCATACACACACACTACACACCATGCACACTCCATACACACACACTGCACACCATACACACACCATACACACACACTGCACACCATACACACACCATACACACACTACACACCATGCACACACCATACACACACACTACACACCATGCACACACCATACACACACACTACACACCATACACACACCATACACACACTACACACCATGCACACACCATACACACACACTGCACACCATACACACACCATACACACACACTACACACCATACACACACACTACACACCATACACACACCATACACACACTACACACCATGCACACACCATACACACACACTACACACCATACACACGCCATACACACACACTACACACCATACACACACACTACACACCATACACACACCATACACACACACTACACACCATGCACACACCATACACACACCATATACACACCATACACACACACTACACACCATACACACACACTACACACCATGCACACACCATACACACACACTACACACCATACACACACACTACACACACCATACACACACACTACACACCATGCACACACCATACACACACACTACACACCATGCACACACCATGCACACACACTACACACCATGCACACACACTACACACCATACACACACCATACACACACACTACACACCATGCACACACCATACACACACACTACACACCATGCACACACCATACACACACACTACACACCATGCACACACACTACACACCATACACACACCATACACACACACTACACACCATGCACACACCATACACACACACTACACACCATGCACACACCATACACACACACTACACACCATACACACACCATACACACACACTACACACCATGCACACACCATACACACGCCATACACACACACTACACACCATGCACACGCCATACACACACTACACACCATACACACACCATACACACACTGCACACCATACACACACACTACACACCATACACACACACTACACACCATACACACCATACACACACACTACACACCATACACACACCATACACACACACTACACACCATACACACACCATACACACACACTACACACACACTGCACACCATGCGCACACCATGCACACACCATACACACCATGCACACACTACACACCATACACACACACTACACACACACTACACACCATGCACACGCCATACACACACACTACACACACACTACACACCATGCACACGCCATACACACACACACGCACACTACACAATACACTACACACCACACACCATACACACGCACACTACACACCGTACACACAACACACTACACACCACACACACGCCAAATGCACTACACACGCACACCGCACACCACACACACACCGCACA